>NC_056729.1:1553852694-1554152694 GCF_019279795.1 Protopterus annectens | reverse complement strand
TTCCATACAGATCTGATTTAGAAGATCATCAAATTACAGGTCCACAAGAAGAAAGATCAGAAAACTTTCCTTTTCATTTGCTTGAACATACCTAGGTGAATATGGTATTGACAACATGTTTATGCTAATAGTTGCCCACACCATAATAATGCAAGGCTGTCAACACTGCAGCTCTTTCTACTTTTTATTTTCTGTACATCTTAACCTTCTCTCCACTTCCTAAAAGAAATGCAATGGCACTTTCAATCTTTGTATCTTTGAATCAATCTGTAATATAGCTGAAATGGCATTGAAGAATAGTTTTTAAGCAGAGAATGGAAAGTATGCTATTATTAAAAGAATATCAGTGTTATTAAGGATGTTCTCATAGCTTCCACATGTTATCTTATGTCTGGTCTGCATGATACACCCACTTTAGAGAGAAGAGTTTCTTGAGTATTGCTTGTTGCTGTACTCGGAGTAATCATTAACATTTGTAAGCCATTAGCAGCTAAATATTCTCCTTGCTCATCCCTGCAATGCTAGGGCATGTGCATGCAATCATGTCTACTTACACAGTGTTTATCTCCCTTACACCAAGTGAGAATTTTGGTATTTCTGAATACTAATTATTTAATACTTCATCTGCATCTTCACAGTTCTCAGAGGGCTGAAGCTACACTATATAAAGGTAATGGTGTAGCTATGGAACTTTAAGAAGGGGCAATTGAGACAGACAGACTGTTGCTGGTATTTACTTGGAGGGGATTTTTCTACAAATTACAACACTTTTTCCTAACAAGTGTTTGCTCTTCATAAACTGTTTACATTTTCATATTTGGAATATATTTCAATATGCAATAGAATTTATTTTTATCTGTATGCCTTTTTTTCATTCACTGTTGGCATATTGCAGGTATGTCAGTTCTTGGTCTGCTTTTAAAGTTTGTTAATGAATATTGTGGTTACATTACGGTATTGTGTTACCCTTTGCTCTTAGAATTTTACCAGTTACTACAGACAAGTGTATTGCATTTATTATCAACTTCAAGGGATTGTACATCTGTAGCTAACAGAGGTATTATACTTCTCAGATGCCCCATGGTGATCTCCACAACAGTGGTGAGACCAATGAAAATTGGCATCTGAAAGTGTTTAACATGAGTGTTTAGAACACAGTTTGGATCATTTCTCGTCTCCTCTTATTCTTGTGGTTGTTGCTTATTATCACAGGCAATCCTGATAGTGACAGTGCAGAACTCATACCATCTTATGTCAGAGTGTTGGTAGGCTCTGATGATGATTGTGGAGAAATAAAGGAACAGTCAAGGGGTGCAGAGGTTCAGTCTGACACTGAGGTTATGTACCACACATCCCCTGGTCTTATTTTGGACACAGTCAGTTTGCCTCTGCGTACCCATTCCACTGAGCCCTCAGATATGGTGACACAGTTGATTGGGGTCGTGTGGTTACCACAGTTGCAGAGCTAGCTGGGTTTGCCTGTAGACATCATGAGTGCATGATACCACACAGGGGGCTGCTACAGGTGTTTGGAGAAAGCCTAATGTCCACCTTCCTCCTGATGCTGGGCTGTCATTACATGCCACCAGATATATATACAGGGCCATCACAGGAGCAAAATCATGTTCCATCAGGGTCTTGGAAGAGATAGTGGGAGTTCTAAAAGTGGTGCATTCTGATGTGCGTGACTATCTCAACCACGTGTATGACTCCTTGGATAGGATGAGTGACATACATGGGTGCCAGAACCATAGAACCTGAGGGAGGAGGACCCCCCCCCACTACAGCTGCAAGACCTGTCAGGAAAAAATGAATGAAGTGGAGTTTTCAAGCTAATGTAGATTCACACACGGAAGTTAAACTAACTAAACTAGCTGTTATTGTTCTCTTATTGCTCTGTGCTACAGGAGTTATGCTGCCGATGTTCCATTGCTGCTGCCAGAGCCAGAGTCATGCCAGTAAGGAGAGTATAGTTCTTTTATTTGCAGGAGTTATGCTGTTCCCCTGTGAGAGTGTGCATGTGTGTGTGTGTGTGTGTGTGTGTGTGTGTGTGTGTGTGTGTGTGTGTGTGTGTGTGTGTGTGTGTGTGTGTGTGTGTGTGTGTGCGCAAAATGCCCAGTTAGGTATACCTGATGGTTAGTGTTACTCAGGCTCAAACAGCAGCCTGAATTCTCTACACATACCGCCACTTGTGATTCAAGGATTTGAGTCCATAGCTATCAACTGTCCAGATTTTCACAGAATATTTGGCTCATACTTTTGTTCTGTTCATCTCACAATTTGTGGTTTTCTGGCAAATCAGTGAGAACTGAATTCACTAAATAATGATAACCCCTTAAGTTTCAGTCTTCCTATCTTTCAGGAAACACATGGTAACACAAAACACTTTATTTTAGCAACTTTCTAGGATTGTACAAGCAATATTTAAAATGTGGCCCTGGTTTGGGGCCTTTGCCCAATACATTTTGGCTTTTTCCAGATTTCTTGTGCTGCAAAGTTGAGAGATTTAGTTGAGTGTCAATGGATTTTACAAGGATCTGAGAGCTTCAGGAGAGGAGACGTTTAGTGATACTTATGCTAAGTTCTTTGCATTGTTAGTAGCACAACAGGCAGTATACTTGCTTTTGATGCAGAAGGCTTTGGGTTCTACTCCCATAGTATGCAGATGGATCGCTGATACTGTACTGTGTTGTACTTTAAAGAGAGTGGATGCTGCAGTCCTGTGAATGTCCTCCTTTGGTGGAGTTACTCCAAAACTATGAACCTGTCATCAATTTACTATTAATTCCCCATTGCAAAATTACTAGTTTATCATTTTTTAATGTAGCATAGGCAATTTATTCTTCAAGGGCAACAGGCACTTTATTTGTAGATGAAACAATGAAATATAAAGTTGTTTGCTAGCAGCAACCTCTTCATTAGTTACAGATCCTTTCAATGTGGAATTATTTAGATGACTTACTTCTGCAGAGACTTTGCATATATACTGATATAGGTGGATTGTAATGACAGAAGATTGAGTGGCCTTTTCTGCTTGAAATCTTCTGAAATGGGTAGTTTTTTCATTATTGGTTCATACATTTTGTGTCATTGCTTATTGGAATACTGTTCCAAACTACACATTTAAAACACATTCTAACAAGTGGTGCTGTATTATACAAGGAATATAATTTAATACAATCAGGTTAATATAACCAGGAAGGTGAATCAAAGAACGCAAACATGTATGCTTGCTTACAGGATGCAAGAGATCAAAGTAGGGAAAGAGACCAGTCACCAATGGAGTCCCCCAGAGTTCGGTGCTGAGACTTTCTCTGTTTGGCATATACATCTCAAAAGTAAAAGGAAATGTCAAAGGGCTTTGGCCAACTAAGTCTGAGATGACTGCAAACTAGGAGCAGTTATTGAATCCCCAAATGACTTAACCATCATGCAGGAAGGTTTGTCCCAAAACAATAACTGGTGCCAGAATCGTGAATTGAAATTAAATTCCAAGAAATACATTATCATATCCTTTGAGAAGTCATCTAATCCAGGGAACTGCCAAATTGACAATGCCCCCTGAGAACTGACCCAGTTGTTTGGCATTTGGGAACTTGGTGTGTACAGTACCCTACCATTTAACCAACATGTGCCCAGAGTCATAAGAAAGTCTTTCTATATTGCACAGCTTATAAACAAATTGTGACTAGTTCTAGAGATGTTATTGTCCCCCTTTACAAAGCCCTCAGTAGGTCAATCATTTTGTATAATGCCCACTTTGGCATGTATCTGTCCAGACCCATGCAACAAGTGTAATACCCACAGAGATACCTTGCTAAAGGGATACAAGTCCTAAACAATAGGTCTTGCATGGACCACATGAAAGATTTATCACTATACTCAGTATCCTACAGAGTGCTTAGAGGTGATGTGTCTGGCACACAAGGTATCCTCCAACCTAATACAGATGGACCTACTGAACATCAGCAAGTCAAATGGCATCAGAAATACTCAGTCCAGGTATCTAAACTGAATGTTGTGGAGAGGTGGATATATATCATAGAGGCTACCACTGTTCCATTCAAGTAAAACAAAACTCATCCCTGTCCATATTCAAATGCAGCTTGGATCTAAGGATGGGTAATAGAAAATGTACTCCAGGATTGTCCCTCGTGCCACCAATGTATAGAGGCAGTTCCTAAATGCTGCATCCCTTACATGGGTCCCATGAAATTATCTATGGTATGATCACATTTAATCTCACTAGGGCTAATATACAATTATCAGCCATGGGATAGGTAAAACCAATCAGAAAATGTTAATTCAAGCACCAAAAGGGAAATTGGTTAAGCTTAAAATGTCGTCCAGGTGAAGCTATGTTGTGCTAGTAAATAGTTTAAAAAAATTGACCTTTTTAGATCAGTAAGTGCCCCCTCCCCAGTCTTCAACAGCTTCCGGCACCTCTGTTAACATACTGCATTGGGCAGGCTCTGTGACAGAACAACTGCTGGAGGCAGAGTCAGTATCCACATGCCAGCAGAGCTGCAGCATCCTCTGGTGTTAATTGGGATTCCCTTCACAAGCTCGAAGTTTCAAAACTTTGAATTGAAAATGGTCAAGACCATAAGATTCATGTTTTGAAACTTCAAACGTTTTGAATGGGGATCGACATACAGAGCAGAACAGGAAATTTATTGTTTTCCTTACTGTAGTGTGATCTCAAAGTTGGTATATTTATTTAACAAGGGACGTGGGGATGCAGAGGTGCTTGGCCCCCTGCAAAAAGTTTTCTTTCTTTTTTTTTTAATTACAGTTTCAAAGTTTCATAACTTTGATCTTATGGTCTCAACCATTTGCACTTCGAAGTTTTGAAACTTTGAGTTGTAAAGTAGCTCCGTTAGTTCATGTGGCTCTGCCAAATCTGACTATAGCAGCACTACTTCAACTGCTCCATCAGTGAATGAGGTGTTTACACCCAGATGTGGTAGGCTGTGGTAGGCCATGGGGTCATGGTCCTGTACATAGCTGTGAACACAATTTATCCTGCTGACATCACTCACATTCAGGTAGCAAATCCATTTCAAACAGGGGATGTGGAAGTGGCAGTGCAACTCCTGCAAGAGGCATTTCTCATGGTTGGGAGTGATTACACTGAACATACACCTCTACCATGCATGGCTCACACATGTCCAACATGCCAGGACATATGCTATTACAGAGCTTGATGGTGTTTGTGCAGGCACACACACAAATTTCACCAAAAGTCCCCATACCAATACACACACATGCAAGCTAAGCAAACAGTAATGTTGATTGTGATACATCTCCTGTTATTGGCCCTGAGAAATTTTCTACGTTAATGAATATTGTGTTTCCTACTCAGAAACACACTCTCACTACTTTGGTGTCAGCCTTGGCGTCCTGCCTCCCCCCACCCTGTGCAAATGATAATGACGTGATGACTGTGCCATGCCCTTTGTTCATTTTTTTTTTTTGACTTAGGGTTACACATATGTCTGATGCATAGAGTGGATAACTAAGTGAGTCTTTCTCACAATGTTTTTGTACATGCTCATTTTGGAATGATTATTTCAGATAATATTGTAAGTCATGCATTTAAACCAGTGATATTGCATTCCTGCTTATTGAATTTGTGAAACTGTTGATATCATTGTCCTGTTGACTGGTTTATAATACAATAGGAAACTGACTTGATGCAGGTTATTGTGTACAATGCATAGCTATTCATTGCATATATCAGTTATATCAGCCAAAATGCTATTGTTGGATACCTCACGCCTCACACAGGTTCTGCTTCAGTACATTTATGACTAACAATTTACAGGTATATGAGTTACTTTTATCTCCTAACACATTTGTTTTCATACCATAGGTTCCACACTTACCTTGACATTGCTGCTGGTATGACTCATGTGTTTTGGGGCTGTCTAAGTCTGATGCTATCAGTAAATAGCCATTACAAAGGGAAGTTAAGTTTGTGGAAGTTGGCTGGCAAAGGGCGCCAATTTTACTATTTGTATGTGCTTATGTTGTTATGTGCATTCCTTAGCTGGCGAGTGTGTGTGTGCTATCTTTTGCCTCTTAGGTGGTGAGTGTGTGTGCTATCCATTGCTTCTTAGCTATGGTGAGGGCATATTGTGCATGCCTACATCTGCCAGCTCCCTCTGCAGCTGGAGATTTCCCTTCAGAATCCTTGTCTGTAGGTGCTCAAGGTGCTGGCCCTACCTGGGGTCCAGGAATGTGTTGTCCTGGCCATTGCTGTCCCTGTGCAGCTGTTTCCTCAAGATGATATTGTGCAATATGGCACAAACTGTGAAAATTTCTGTGCAGGTGCATTGGTCATACTGTTGGGCACCTCCAATATGTCCAGATAGTAGAAATGTGACCATCATTCCAAACATATGCTCTATGATGTTTCTAGTTTGAGTGTGGGCATCAGTGTATCCTTCTTCAGTGGGTTTTGTGCATTTCAGATTAGTGTCATGCACCATGGTTTCAGTGCATAGCCTGCATCACCCAGTAGATGGCCTTGTGGAACGTCATCCCTATCAAACCTTGTATAAAGCTGAGAGGTGTGCTATACATAAGTCATGGTAACTGCTTGGGTTACCTGCACAGACATTGAGGATGATCCTTCAGGCATTATAGACAACCTGGCAGTTGATTGAGTGGAACCATTTCTTGTTCATGTATTTCATTCCATGTTTACCAGGTGGGGCTTTTATTTATATGCGAGTGCAGTCTATGGGTCCCAAAATTTCAGGGAAGTGTGCTACAGCATAAAATACCTACCTTGTTCTTGATCTGTCCTCTGGGGTGTAGGGGAAATAGATGTACACCCTAGCATGTTCTAGCATAGCATAAATAATAAAAAACCAAGATTGAAGACAAACCACACTGGCAACTGTTCAAGTTGATTAGCGCTTTCGTTTACTGGCAAATTGTAAACTTCTTCAGATAAAACAGCCAACATATTACATTCTTTAAATAGTGTAATACATTATGATGTCATAATTATATAATTCAATTATTCAATAAAACACTTAATTTTTAAAGAAAGGAATACACATATAGAACCAAATAACTAAATGTTAACTACATATTGTTAAAAATTAATGCCCTTTATAAAATATAATGCATGTATATACATCAATACATGTACATAATACTACCAACTACCTGCAAAGTGCTTTTAATTTCAACAAACTTTTAATTGAAATCATTTCATTCAGCCCTGGTGGTGTATTTGCATCAAGCTTAAGCTGCCACAAAATTTCTTTCTCTTCCAGTTTTAGGCTAGATGGACCTCTCTCGGTGTTATAAACACAGTCAATAATCACAAACTGAAAGTTGTGACCAGGGTTATGTGTAACATGTCTAGCCAAAGCATTAAGGGATTCTGTTTATTAATAGCATAAATATGTTCACTAATCACGATTCTTGAAGCTTCTATCTGTTTTGCCCACATAAAATGATGTACAAAGGGCACAGATTCCCAAATAAATCACCCCTTTAGAATTGCAATTGAATTTATTATTGATATAAATCCTATGCTTCCTTATTTGGATGGAACCAGCAATTTTAATGTATTTACACCAAGAACAAGATTCGCATTTATACATACCACAATGGGGTTTATAAGTGGAATTACCCCCTTGTTCCAAAATCTCTTTCAGGTTCAAACCCTGTCTATAAGTAAATCTAGGTTCTGGTGCAACAATTTTGTTAATTTCAACATCATTAAGTAAGAAACACCAATTTTTCTCAAAAATGTGTTTCAGACTTCCTACCCCTTGAAAGAAAGTAGTAATGAAATTGGAAAGTAAACATTCGGGCCTTTTCTCCTGATTATATACTGGACCTGAATTATTTACTTCTAACCCTAGGTGTTCATTAAGACCTAATTCAACACTAGGGTTAGGTTTATTAGCAGATAAAAGAGGGAAAAAGTCACCATTAAATCTTTTCCTAGTGACTTCATCTATCAAACTATTCAATAATTTCTCCGAGTATTCTCTTTTCCTAAACATCCCTTTCAAAATTTCACATTCTTCATAGAATGACTTTTTCCCTCTTTTATCTGCTAATAAACCTAACCCTAGTGTTGAATTAGGTCTTAATGAACACCTAGGGTTAGAAGTAAATAATTCAGGTCCAGTATATAATCAGGAGAAAAGGCCCGAATGTTTACTTTCCAATTTCATTACTACTTTCTTTCAAGGGGTAGGAAGTCTGAAACACATTTTTGAGAAAAATTGGTGTTTCTTACTTAATGATGTTGAAATTAACAAAATTGTTGCACCAGAACCTAGATTTACTTATAGACGGGGTTTGAACCTGAAAGAGATTTTGGAACAAGGGGGTAATTCCACTTATAAACCCCACTGTGGTATGTATAAATGCGAATCTTGTTCTTGGTGTAAATACATTAAAATTGCTGGTTCCATCCAAATAAGGAAGCATAGGATTTATATCAATAATAAATTCAATTGCAATTTTAAAGGGATGATTTATTTGGGAATCTGTGCCCTTTGTACATCATTTTATGTGGGCAAAACAGATAGAAGCTTCAAGAATCGTATTCGTGAACATATTTATGCTATTAATAAACAGAATCCCCTTAATGCTTTGGCTAGACATGTTACACATAACCCTGGTCACAACTTTCAGTTTGTGATTATTGACTGTGTTTATAACACCGAGAGGGGAGTCCATCTAGCCTAAAACTGGAGAGAAAATTTTGTGGCAGCTTAAGCTTGATGCAAATACACCACCAGGGCTGAATGAAATGATTTCAATTAAAAGTTTGTTGAAATTAAAAGCACTTTGCAGGTAGTTGGTAGTATTATGTACATGTATTCATGTATATACATGCATTATATTTTATAAAGGGCATTAATTTTAACAATATGTAGTTAACATTTAGTTATTTGGTTCTATATGTGTATTCCTTTCTTTAAAAATTAAGTGTTTTATTGAATAATTGAATTATATAATTATGACATCATAATGTATTACACTATTTAAAGAATGTAATATGTTGGCTGTTTTATCTGAAGAAGTTTACAATTTGCCAGTAAACGAAAGCGCTAATCAACTTGAACAGTTGCCAGTGTGGTTTGTCTTCAATCTTGGTTTTTTATTAGTTGCTGATTCATTTTTTCTTTGTGGAGTTGTTTTTCATGGAAGGCATTTCCAGCACTGTTTCGCAGCTGTTATTTGATGATTCCTCAGCCTCAGAACCGCTACCTGCTTTGAATGACATGACATCTCCTAGTGTGCTTTTGGAGAGAACACAACTAACTAACAGCCCTAACAGTCAGGGTAGGCTCAAGGAAGGTATGAGCAATAACTTGGGAATTGTGACCAACATGACCAATATTGTTAATTCAAGCTCTGGAACTTCTAATGAGCCATCTGGAATGGGCAAGCTTACTGCCCTTTTGGAGCTGCTAACACAACGCGTTGACCGGTTATCGCATCAAGTTGCGACGAGCTTGGGCTATAGTGGCGTCAGCCCTGGCTCTCTGCAAGCACCGGGCAGTTCTTTGCGAGCGTCTAATGGAGCTCCATAGAATGTGACTCAATCGGGCCGTTTAACTACAACATTGCAAAATTTTAGTGATGCGGCCCGTTTACAGCAAGGGAATGCTGTTTCCTTTTCTTCTTCCAGTCGTGTCAACAAAAAAGGAACAACAAAAGACAATTCGGGGAACCCTGTACAAGTTAATACAACAGGTTTAAATATGGGCAACAATAACTTGGACAACTTGGACGACGAGAACTCGATGCGTCCTAATTCATCCCACCCGGTAGTAAGTACTATTCATGCTTTACCAAACTTGGACGATTGGTTAAAAGAACCTGACAATTTTGTTAATGCACAGCAGAATTCTTCTAATAATGGAAGAAATGAATGTGCTGTCTCGGACATTGATACTGGGGACATTTCTAGCAAGTTAAAAGTCTATGATGCAAAGTTATTTAAATATAAAAAGTTACAAATTGAAGTTCAATATTTAACTGAATGTTCTAAAAGGAAACAGGTACCTAAGGGGCTCCGACAATGGAAGTTTCCTATGGGTGTTATTATTAACTCTGCATTTTATAAAACTTTGACTTGTTTATTTGATAAGCATAGTATTGAATATATGGAGTGCCTGATTATTTATTATAATGAACAAATAGAGCTTTTGAAAAAGGAACTTGCAGAAATTGATAACCTTATAAGGAATGATCCTAATTTTCCCAGGTACAGATTTGACTTTTTAAGAATATTTTCCAGTATGGAAAATGTATTGGGGAAAATACAGGAAAATAAAAGAAAGAAACTTAAAAGAGATTATGAGGTTTATGAGAAGGGTTCACCCTACCCACCACCTCCACCAGTGGGGAACAATAGGTTAAAAATAAATACTAACGTGAACAATGTTGCATTTTGTGACAACGCAAATGAGGGTATTAGTAATAATTTAAATCAGAATGTTAACCCTACCCCAGCTATTAGGAGAAGCGAACGTATTGCTAGTAAATCTAGAAAACCATCTTTTAACAATCAAAATGATGACGCTGACTTCTTTGAGGGGGAGGGGGATTTTCAAATACCCTCGGGGACCATTCAGAAACAACAGCCTTATCAGAACAGGAATCAGGGACAGTGGAAGAAGAGGAAGAACAACAGGAGGAAACGTTAGGCCCTGAATTGTGTTTAGGTACTAACAATTTTCCTTCTGTTTTGTTTAATTCCACAGGGGATTTTAAAATCTTTAACTACTCTTCTTCTTTTTTACCTGAATTAGGTTTAATTGATATTTTGGCTAAAGGTTTGACATTTGTTCCTTCAACCCATTTTAAGGTGGAAAAAGCTTTGGTAGATTTAAAAATCTTTACAAGGAAGTTAAATCTAAACTCATTATTCAACAACCAGCATTCTGTAAATTCTGGTACAGAATTGAGGATACCAAGTGTATTTAACCCCATTTTGCATCCTACCTTGGCCTTGTTTGAAAAAGTTTGTGAGAATGACATCAGGAATTTAGCGGAAGCCCCTATGAAGCCCAAGGATATTAATTTAACTAGGGCAGAAAGGGATATTCTTGAAAGTTTGAAATTTACAGATGTCAGAATCATGAAACCGGACAAGGGAGGGGGTTTGGTTTTCATGGATAGAGATGACTACATCAGCAGTATGAATGAACTGCTCGAAACTTATTCCTACTTAGAAGTATCTCTGAATGAGATGAATGGGGCAATCCGTAAAGTTTCTGGTTTTGTTAGGGACTTATTTATAGATGGCCGCATTGACATGGATACCTTTAGATACTTGGATATTTCCTTTCCTTTAACCCCATGCTTGTTTGGATTACCCAAAATCCACAAAAATATTGAAAAGCCACCCTTTCGTCCTATCATTGATGGCCGTCAATCAATTACTTTTGGTTGTGCCAAATTCATTGACATCAAGTTGCAAAAGATTTTGAAAAGTGAACATCAAGTGTGTAAGGATTCATGGGCTTTTTTGAAAGCCATAAATGAGATACCCTTTGATAGTCAAAACAATTTCCTTACTATAGATGTCTGTGATTTGTACACATCCATACCCCATGATATTGGGTGTGATTGGGTTAGGAACTTTCTTATATACAAACAAGTTGAATATGAGGAAAGACAACATTATATACCTGCTGGATGTTGTATTGAAAAACAATTACTTCCTTTTTAATAAAAAGATTTATTTACAGAAGTCAGGGGTGGCGATGGGTTCACCGTGTGGGGCCACCTTTGCCAACATTGAAATGGCCTTTTGGGAGAACAAATTTCTATTCACCGACCCTGTTTACATCCAAAATGCTATCTGGTATACCAGATACCTGGATGATATTTTTATCTTATGGAGAGGTGATAGGACTTCAGTGGAATCTCTGCTTGAATCTGTAGTGAGTAAGACCGATTTTTTAAAGTTTACCTGGGAGTTTAGTTGTGATAACATTTCATTCCTGGATGTTTCTTTAAGGAAGGATCTGACTTCTAAGTATATTAAGTCTAGAATATTTAGAAAATCAACATATTCTAATTCCTTCCTTCATTTTTCAAGTTGCCACCCCTATCACCAAAAGAGGGGTATAGTGAAGGGGCAACTTGTAAGGGCATCCAGGATGACTAGCTTGGATTCTGATTTCTATGAAGAATGTGAAATTTTGAAAGGGATGTTTAGGAAAAGAGAATACCCGGAGAAATTATTGAATAGTTTGATAGATGAAGTCACTAGGAAAAGATTTAATGGTGACTTTTTCCCTCTTTTATCTGCTAATAAACCTAACCCTAGTGTTGAATTAGGTCTTAATGAACACCTAGGGTTAGAAGTAAATAATTCAGGTCCAGTATATAATCAGGAGAAAAGGCCCGAATGTTTACTTTCCAATTTCATTACTACTTTCTTTCAAGGGGTAGGAAGTCTGAAACACATTTTTGAGAAAAATTGGTGTTTCTTACTTAATGATGTTGAAATTAACAAAATTGTTGCACCAGTACCTAGATTTACTTATAGATGGGGTTTGAACCTGAAAGAGATTTTGGAACAAGGGGGTAATTCCACTTATAAACCCCATTGTGGTATGTATAAATGCGAATCTTGTTCTTGGTGTAAATACATTAAAATTGCTGGTTCCATCCAAATAAGGAAGCATAGGATTTATATCAATAATAAATTCAATTGCAATTCTAAAGGGGTGATTTATTTGGGAATCTGTGCCCTTTGTACATCATTTTATGTGGGCAAAACAGATAGAAGCTTCAAGAATCGTATTCGTGAACATATTTATGCTATTAATAAACAGAATCCCCTTAATGCTTTGGCTAGACATGTTACACATAACCCTGGTCACAACTTTCAGTTTGTGATTATTGACTGTGTTTATAACACCGAGAGGGGAGGTCCATCTAGCCTAAAACTGGAAGAGAAAGAAATTTTGTGGCAGCTTAAGCTTGATGCAAATACACCACCAGGGCTGAATGAAATGATTTAAATTAAAAGTTTGTTGAAATTAAAAGCACTTTGCAGGTAGTTGGTAGTATTATGTACATGTATTCATGTATATACATGCATTATATTTTATAAAGGGCATTAATTTTTAACAATATGTATTTAACATTTAGTTATTTGGTTCTATATGTGTATTCCTTTCTTTAAAAATTAAGTGTTTTATTGAATAATTGAATTATATAATTATGACATCATAATGTATTACACTATTTAAAGAATGTAATATGTTGGCTGTTTTATCTGAAGAAGTTTACAATTTGCCAGTAAACGAAAGCGCTAATCAACTTGAACAGTTGCCAGTGTGGTTTGTCTTCAATCTTGGTTTTTTATTAGTTGCTGATTCATTTTTTCTTTGTCTAGCATAGCATAAAGGCATTGGTTCAATATTCTGGAGGCTGAAGTCTGTGACACCCCTAGTATATCCCCTGTGAGTCTTTGGAATGTACCAGTAACTAATATCCTTAATGCTACACCTACCTTAGTATCCAATGGTCCATATTTTCCTCAATTTCCACTGGGTTTGAGGTGTGGTGGGAGAGGTTGCAGAGTTCCTGAATTGCTTCCTATCTAGTCTGTATCACTCAAATATTTCAATATCATGCAGTCCACATTATGTTAAACATGGTCTGAACATCAACACCCTTTTCTACTTTGCTAAGGTCTATCAGCAGCAGCATAGATTTGACACATACACATGCAAGAGAGCAGTGGCAGCCCCTAATGTGTTTTTTTCTAAGTGTGATGGTGCTTGTAGTCCAGTAGGTTTTGGACTTCATGGCAAAGAGCTACACCAAGTATACACAATTACTTTATAGCTTCCTGAATGGCTCCGCCATCTTGGACTGGTTAATTAGCATGTAGGTCAGCTAGTTATAATTTCATTAGCATACTCTGCAGTTTCCCTTTATTTTGCAGCTCTGCTCATAGTAGCCATTTAATGAATGCAAAATAGCAAAACAGCACTCTATCGTATGCACATTGCACTGAAACATGCACACAATAGCAGTACAAATTGTAGCCATTCATGAATCTGGGCTCTTACATATTTCCGCTGCTAGAGTGCAGAAATGTCATGCATTTTCTCCTCATTTAAGTAATGTTTTATATCATCTAGAATAAGCCAACATATGCATAGCACTTTCATAGTTTTCAGACCTCTGGATCTATTTGTGTCATTTAAAACTTAATGAACTTTGTTCGGTGTGAATATTATTGCAAGAGTCAATTGCAGTTTTGCCTTTTTTTCCATAGTTTTGTACACTGATTTTGTTACTTTCTTGAACTATTCTGAAATATTCATAATTTAAAAAAAATTAAACTGCAGCTGTGTCATCTTCTACATTAAATTTAACATAATAGTATATCTACATCACATAAACATGTAATCTACCCAGAAAAAACTCAGATATAAGTGACAAGTCTTGCAAAATATAATTATGGTGTAATCTACACAGTGTAGTCTTCTTTACTTTCAGTTACTGACTTAAAAATATTGAAGCATACAACATGAAATAATAACACAAATTGTAGGTTTACACCAGGAATATTCCAGCTACTGACTGTAAAGTTTTTCTCTTGTGGGGAATAAAGGAAATACTAGAAGGGATGTGAGTTGGAGGCATGTCTAACCTGATGTCAAACTGAGTGTAGAATTGTTATTGGACTTACGTACTAGTCATGCCCCCGGATTCATGAAGCTTGGCTCAAGGTCGGTGTAAGGCCTGCGCCGGCCGTGCGGCGTATATATGGTGTAGTAGCGCCATATGCATATTAATGAAGGTGCGCTGCCACCACATCCACGTGCATAGGACACGTGCGCGAGTGCATGGGGCGTTACTAAGCTGCGCCCGATGGCGTGTCAATGTCGGCTGTCGATGAGCAACCTAAACTGCTGAATATTATAGTCCGCCTGCAATAGTAATCGCACCTATCAGTGTCCGTGGATAATGAAACGTATGCAAAGCATGCAAGACAGTTCCCGGCCACAAAAAATGGAGAACCAAACAGAAATGCACGCAACACAATATGAGTTTCCGTCCATGGAACAAATGATATTTAAAATCGTGTGTCCGTAATGTACTGCACTGTAAGTAGGTATACCCAGTGGAAGTGAAGTGCATCATGTCATTGCGCCGCCAATACACACATCTAGCCCCATGGGCAGGGTCACCAGCAGTCCCACAGTGGTAGTGATAGTACACAGCTGGGCAGTTGTGGCTATAAAACAACCGTAAAGAAACCTGACAGTCCAAATTGTATACCAAACACACACAAACATATGTATATTAAAATGTGTTATACACATGAACAGGAATGTAACCGGCACATACACATAGGATGCTATATGCGGAACTGGGATATCCAAAAGCAGAACCCATGCATGCAAATGCAATACGCAACAACCCCTGTATAGCACAAACCTGCACCCATGTCCAAATGTCCACCAAATCCAGCTACCAGCCTTGCACATCCGTACACCTACACATAGCGAGTATTCCCCATATGTAGTAGGAAGTATCATCCTAGGCAGTGTCAGGATTGCAAATATGTATCCCACATTTGTAAACATCCCATCACAGTTACGTAAATCCAAATGCCTGCGCGTTCATGTTTCGGCCAAATGTGTGTACATCCCACTTGGGATAAGTAACCTGTTGAAACCTCAGAGTTGTTTACACGCCACGGTGTCTAGTACTGTACATATCTAGACAAAACATGTATGTGTAGTCACAGTACTGTTCAGTTTGTAGACAGACATGCAAAACATACTACGCAGGATGGAACAGCTGTCCACCATGCAGGTCTCCCCACTAGGGTTGCCACCCGTTCAGATGCCCAAGGTGGGACATCCGTTGTAGAAATGTGAGAATTTGCAGGATAAAACATACCCCCGGCCAGTGCAAAGGACAGAATTACACTTGTATGCCAAGATACAAGCTTATTTCATAGCATTTGAATAGCTTATGCTATCCCAAATAATAGTTATGAGTTCCAGATACAAAATACCTGTATCATGCAACTAGTAAAGAAAATAAGAAATATACTGTTGTCGTAAAATCACAGGACATTTGCCATGTCTTAGGTTTCATCGCAGGACACAACTGTCAAAAGTGGGACTTCCCCTCGCAAAGAGGAACAGGTGGTAACCCTACTCCCCACTGAATTATCGACAGTATATATTCAACTCAATCACATACCGACACCACCTCTCAACCTATTACAGCAACAAAATCTGGACAAAGCCTAAAAGGATGAGTGGACAAATAGGGACAGATGTAATTACTGCTCTCACAAACTTCAAAAGTTCACAGAACAATAGTATGTACATTAGCATGAAATGTTGTGAAGGATGTGGGATAGTCCCCGAGTATTACAGAGGTCCGTACATTTATACTGTAACAAACCTTCACATATGTTGACTGTACTACTGCATACCCATAGTTAATTCATAGTTAAGTCATGTGAAAAATAATAATCCTCGTATGAATGAATACAGGAAATAGTCAAATGTGAATGGGAACACCACTCACCAGGGATTATGTATTGTAACCACCCCCACCCATATTATGTATCGCCAACATTAAAAGCTGCTGATAGGTGCCCAAACACCTGTGTCTGTAAACACAGATAAAATATTTAAAATGGACAAACCCTGTCCATGTGCTTTGTCTGACATTTGAACATGGTCAGGGCAGTTCCGTTCACCAGGTGGACAAGCCTAAACCCAGATCACCACATGAACACCCTGACAATTAAAGACCTGTATGTGTCAGGACTATAAGCCTTGGGGTTCTGAATATCCCTGCAGTGATTAAATATGCAGCTTGGGTCCAGAGCAGTAGGGAATAGGGAATGTGTAACATGTAGTACCTCATTTTTCTCAGCAGGAAAATGGATGCCTGTGTCGTAAGTGAAGCGGTGAGGCATATGTTAATGTAGCTATGTACTATGGGTATGCATATAAATGAGTCAGAACACCAAAAGTATAGTGGTTACAGCATCCGGCCAATGTGAATGCAGTCCCGGTTCAACTACGACTACAGCACATATAATGTGAAAGTGTAATGACTGCGTCTGTGCTGTACAGACAGCTAAATATGTAAAGGTGAACGTGTGTTTCGCATACGTCCGTTAACCGGATTACAGATAATTTACTGGTACTGTCATAAGTAATAAAGCCCACGTAAGCACAAAGACTTAGTAAACATATGTAACCCTCAATAAGGATATGCATGTACACCTGCGCGTAACCCACAATAAGGAAATGCAAGTGCGCCTGTGCGTGTGTGATCCGCTCACAGCATAGTAAATGAATGCTGTTTCCCCCACGTTAGATATACATGGCTCAAACCTGTTAACCCCGTAAAGTATGAAACCGGACAAAGGCATGCAAACTACCGGTACAAATAGGGACAAACCCCAGATATGTGCCAGAACAAACATGGAAAGTGGATAGAATAACGGGTGTGTCAGTAGCATGGATTCCCTGAAGGGTATGCAGTCGTAACCTGAACTGCTTGCCAGTATTTCCCACCGTAAGTCTCAAATGAAATGCCACTACATTGCCAGATAGACACAAGGTTATGAAAAACACACCGAAGATAAAGAGGCAACCAGCTGTACACTCTGCGACAATCTGTACATTGGAAAGGTATGATATGGATATAGATGTATGTGTATACACATAATGCACAGACGTAAACCAAAGCAAGTTATGAAATGAGGATTGTACATGTATATATGTATACACAACAGACATATGTCCCATAGATATGACATATGTACATAAATAGGCCACGTTATAGCTAATATGGGTAGACAAACAGACATGCACGAAAGGTGACTAAACCGCTGCCTTCCAAACCATTGGCCAGAAAGTGACAGTCCAGAAAATTCTACACTTTAAACATGCATATAGGTGTCCATTGCAGGACCCCAAAAATTTATCCATACGTAGTGTCAACCAACATTGACGCAAAATAAGTGACCTCAGCAAATACGATATGGCTGTACATGCAACAGTAGCAGGTGCAAGGGTGATGACACATGTGTTGATAGAATGTATGACGTACAAACTGATATCCGGAGAGTGGGGAGTGCATATAAGTGTCTCCACACTTCAGTACCACTCACATTAAACATGTGTAATGGGTACTGTAGAGGGTTGTCAGGTATGGGAATCATGGGTATGCAGAAATGGGCCTAGGTGTTGTTTGGCAGAGATTTCGTAGGCCCGCCCCGTGGGAGTGATGTGGGTATAGCACACACCTATATTCTCAATAATGGGGCAAACCATCCACTGGATATTGCGTAAACCATTTTGGGAATATGTAGGGCCCTATATCAGTGTCATGTAGGCGATTATCATGGATGGACATGCATACGACCAAGATGGTAACCATAACTGGCAAACTGTCAGAATAAGACAGCTGCACTAAGGCATAGTGCATGAAATACAAATAGGGACTATATTAGATATACCCCAGACAAAGTCAGAACGTTGTGAGAATACTGGCATAGCCAGGAATATGAATGTTATGAGTGTTACTAATCATGTAATGGAAATGTCAGTCACTATTATCTAACTGCACAGTTCATAATGCCTTGCCAGCAATTTACCAGAAAGGCACATTACTATGACAAATGTAACAAGGGCAAAGGTCAAACATCAGGGTGTTTACCCATAATGTATACAGGTTAGGGGTATGAAGGTAACCTGTCCAAAATACATGTACAGAACTAGTGATACTAGGTGGACAGGTGAGAAGAAAGACATCAGGACAAATGAGAAAACATGTTCAAGTCATACGCATGTACTCTGACAAATGTGAATGACAACGTATACCCTGTGAATGTCAATATGGAAGGTTAATAGACACAAAAGTAATGTGTCCCTCAGGGTGTCATGCAGTGTCACTGTAACAATGTCTAGTCCCCCATACTCGTACTTGAGCTCTGTCACTGACGGAAAGCGCAAATACCGGCACACACATACGGTACATGATAGACTAATTAGTGTGGATAAGCAGCTGTTGGCCTGTGTGAGGAATACAACTCTCTGGGTGAGTGTGTCCTGCAATATAAATGTAATGGCATGTGGCCTGTGATGCCGCCATACAGTGTGTGTATTGGTGTCAGAAAGTTGATATCTTGTATCAGACACATACTCCGCAACTGTACAGATTTACGCAGAATGTGCAGAGTTCTGCCTCATATGTTTGATGTGTTCCACGTAACATCAGTACCATTCTGGCACATTCCTGATAACTGAAGTCATGAAATAATGACAAACATGTGATTAAGACACTAAATCCGTCAGAAAAGCCATACTAATGCAAAACCTATTATTGTGTCAACTATCTACGTTTGTAAGAGCAACATGTCAATACTGCCCCTATGTGTCCCACTATCAGATAAGGCCTTGTCCAGAAGTCTGCTCTAGGAGGTGGAGTGGTATGATCAGAAACAGATACATGTGTGAGGAAACAGCATTATCGACTGCAAGATAACGCAGAAGGTATGAAATGCGCTGCAGTAGGATGTACAGTACTGTCCGCAGGTATGTGCTGACATGTCAAATGACACAGCAGTCTACATGAAGTACCTATAGGGATGTCACCTTTAGAAATGATGATAGTGGGACATACCCACAGCCATGCACACAGCACAAATAGACATACACACAGCAAAACTAGGCCATGATACATGAAGCCTCCGGCGTGTATGAGTACAGTGAGAGTACAGCAAGGATAGATGTCTGCCAAGATATACAGCAAATGCCTGTAAGGGCATGTAACACCACCAGTAACACAGACGTTGCATGGACAATGTTGGGATTTGCAACATACCCCATTGGTATGTGAAAGTAATGCAAATATGCGACACATGAAACAGTCAGCTGTCCATGCAAGAGCAGAGTTATAGGCAGAAAATAGATTTTATATATATATATATATATATATATATATATATATATATAGAGAGAGAGAGAGAGATACAGACATACACACACAGACACACACACGTGGCAGGGCTGGGAATTGAACTTACACATTACTACCCTATCGCACTACAGCATGATGCATTTACAGAATGCGCTATCGAGATTACTAGACACAGCAGACCCACAGGCATTCTACTAGGTGCGTGTCAACATCCGCAAAGACAAAGACGTCAGCAGGATATATCCGTGGTGCGAACCGTATAAAAGCATAACCTGAGTCCCAGGCGGACGGGAGCATGCACACACACACACACCCACTTGGCAGGCCTGGGAATTGAGCTTACACCTAACTACCCTATCACACTACAGCATGACGCATTTACAGAACGAGCTACCGAGATTACTGAACACAGCACTCCCAGAGGCATACTTCTAGGTGGGTGACATCATCCGCAAAGGCAAAGACGCCGATAGGGAATGTATGTGTTGTGAGGCATGTAAAAGCATTACTGTGTCCCCAGGCAGCTGGAAACACACACACACACACACACACACTTGGCAGGGCCGGGAGTTGAACATACAACTAACTACCTTATCACACTACAGCATGACGCATTTACAGAACTCGCTACCGAGATTACTGAACACTGCACTCCCAGAGGCATACTTCTAGGTGGGTGACATCATCCGCAAAGGCAAAGACGCCGATAGGGAATGTATGTGTTGTGAGGCATGTAAAAGCATTACTGTGTCCCCAGGCAGCTGGAAACACACACACACACACACACTTGGCAGGGGCGGGAGTTGAACATACACCTAACAACCTTATCACACTACAGCATTACGCATTTACAAAACGCGCTACTGAGATTACTGAATACAGTACTCCCAGAGGCATACTTCTAGGTGGGTGACATCATCCGCAAAGGCAAAGACGCCGATAGGGAATGTATGTGTTGTGAGGCATGTAAAAGCATTACTGTGTCCCCAGGCAGCTGGAAACACACACACACACACACACACACACACACACACACACACACTTGGCAGGGCCAGGAGTTGAACATACACCTAATTACTTTATCACACTACAGCATGACGCATTTACAGAATGCGCTACCAAGATTACTGAGCACAGCACTCCCAGAGGCATACTTCTAGGTGGGTGACATCATCCGCAAAGGCAAAGACGCCGATAGGGAATGTATGTGTTGTGAGGCATGTAAAAGCATTACTGTGTCCCCAGGCAGCTGTAAACACACACACACACACACACACACACACACACACACACACACACACTTGGCAGGGCCGGGAGTTAAACATACACCTAACTACCTTATCACACTACAGCATTACGCATTTACAGAATGCTCTACCGAGATTACTGAACACAGCACTCCCAGAAGCATACATCTAGGTGGGTGACATCATCCACAAAGGCAAAGACGCTGATAGGGAATGTATGTGTTGTGAGGCATGTAAAAGCATTACTGTGTCCCCAGGCAGCTGGAAACACACACACACACACACACACACACACACACACACACACACACACACACTTGGCAGGGCCGGGAGTTGAACATACACCTAACTACCTTATCACACTACAGCATTATGCATTTACAGAACGCACTACCGAGATTACTGAACACAGCACTCCCAGAGGCATACTTCTAGGTGGGTGACATCATCCGCAAAGGCAAAGACACCGATAGGGAATGTATGTGTTGTGAGGCATGTAAAAGCATTACTGTGTCCCCAGGCAGCTGGAAACACACACACACACACACACACACACACACACACACACACACACACACACACACACACACACTTGGCAGGGCCGGGAGTTGAACATACACCTAACTACCTTATCACACTACAGCATTACACATTTACAGAACGCGCTACCAAGATTACTGAACACAGCACTCCCAGAGGCATACTTCTAGGTGGGTGACATCATCCGCAAAGGCAAAGACGCCGATAGGGAATGTATGTGTTGTGAGGCATGTAAAAGCATTACTGTGTCCCCAGGCAGCTGGAAACACACACACACACACACACTTGGCAGGGCCGGGAGTTGAACATACACCTAACTATCTTATCACACTACAGCATTACGCATTTACAGAACACGCTACCGAGATTACTGAACACAGCACTCCCAGAGGCATACTTCTAGGTGGGTGACATCATCCGCAAAGGCAAAGATGCCGATAGGGAATGTTTAGAGAGTGAGCAGTCTGAAAGCATATTACTGTCCCAAGGTAGACGTAGACAAACACAGCAGTGCTGTCATTGGGCCAACTAAATATCTACGGAGCACTACAACACTAAATAGATATGATATGCGCCACAGACAGTACAGCCTTCAAGACAGCAACCAGTGTGTTCAATGTAGGCATCCATCGTGACATCGAAAATGGACATCTGTTGCCTGGATGACCACCATGGCTATACAGGATATCAATGAGCATGCCCACATGCTCAGTATCACACGTATGTTTGGAATGTACTGTGTGTCCATCTACACAACGGCGTGCTGGGCATGCTCACACACTTAGCAGTTGCAAAGGGCCGTCTAGCATGCGCACGGAGTCTAATCACAGAAGGGCGCAGTGTGGAATGTACTGTGTGTCCATCTACACAACGGCATACTGGGCATGCTCACACACTTAGCAGTTGCAAAGGGCCATCCTGCATGCACACGGAGTCTAATCATGGAAGGGCGCAGTGTGGAATGTACTGTGTGTCCATCTACACAACGGCGTACTGGGCATGCTCACACACTTAATTGTTGCAAAGGGCCATCTTGCATGCAGATGGAGTGTAAACACGGAAGGTCTCAGATTGGACTGTACCATGTGTCCATCTACACAACTGTGTACATGGACTGTACTGTGTGTCCATCTACACAACAGCATACTGGGCATGCTCACACACTTAGCTGTTGCAAAGGCCTGTCGTGCATGCAGATGGAGTGTATACACAGAAGGGCACAGTACAGAAGGGCACAGGAAGGTATAACTGTCCTCACGCACAGGGCGGTCACACATGCAGCGACCTGTACACACAGCTGCCATCACAGCTGTCACAGGTGCAGGTCACACGTACACACTGCAGTGTACACTGTAGCTGTCAAGTCAGCACCATGTCGTCGGTGCAGCACTACACAGCCTTACAGTACCACAACACCATGTGACACATGACCACTGGGCTGTACAGAGGTGTACACCAGCTGTGCAGAGTACACATGTACCAACAGGGATCCAACAGGTGTTATGCATTGCAATGATACCAGTATACATGCACAGGTCGGCTCATGACATACCACGGCCCTTACACAGCTGTGACACCTGACTGTTGCTGTACACCAATGAACACACATCTGGATAGGTCATAAATGTGATTGTGTAGATGTGTGCATGGACTGCACACACAACACATACATACATAGCCTGTGATGTACCTCGTGCATAACAGTGGCCTAATCAATGCTACACACGCAAATGGAAGGTGGGCCCATGTCTGTTGAATGCCCACACTACAGGGGGTAGCAATGTTGACCGGGACACATACCCTTGTACTGATCGCCTGTGACACCAGTGATATCATACCACAGTCCATGTGTTATGTATGTCAACACACATGTCCAACAATAGCAATGCATACAAACATGGCAACAGGAGACACATGTGACATCTGTACTGTGCATGCAGCAACCATGCATGTGCAGTGGCCGATGTCCGTGCCATAGTTGCACCAACCTATAACATGCAGTCGCAATGCAGACCCCTCATTGACACCTGTATACGGTGACATACAAACAGCACATATGGAGGGATGTGTGTACATAACGTGGTGTACCACCTGTGTAGATGTATGTGTGCAGGGGTGGCTCACAGTTGTGTCACACACCATCCTATCATGCCATGTGCAAACAGTACGCTATGTCGCTGTTACGTGACAGTGCTGACATAATGCATACACAGCGGTCAGGTGTTACCAACTATATGTCACATGGCACCTGTAACACCTACAACCTCCCGTGTGCATATAGCAGCACATTTGCCAGATATAGCGTTGGTACACATAATGCAATCAATACCGCTGCATGGCTATCAAACGTGTCATCATATGGCAGGTGTATAATTCCCAGTACTGCCATGTGTGTCTGAATGTGTGACCATAGATGCCACATATCACAGGGAATATGTCCCAGTTGTTACACATCCTTGTACACTGTTGTAGAGATCTGTACATACGTCAGTGTGGGAAGCATGACGTCGGCCGGTGTGGTGCATCACACACGTCAGCTGTCCGTATACACATGTGTGGTCACCACAGTGTGTGTGTGTCTGTATGTATGTGTGGTGCTTGGTGTGAGGGTGTATGCTAATATATGGTGAGAAATGATCACTAACCCCACGTGGTGACTAACCCGTAATGGTGATGCATTGCACTACCCTGTTGATGCCATAGGTCCCAGCCATACTGGCTACCTGTGCATGTCTCATCTCTGTGACACGTCGTGTGGGTGCATAGTACTGTGAGGGTGATGACCACATAGGCAAGGGTCCCCACCTGCACACTATGGGGTGTGCGTTATAGTGGTGTACACCCTGTGAATGTGGCCATGTTCCTGTACTGTTACAGGGTCCTACTGCTGCACAGTGTGGCCTCCAGCTACCAAGTGTCACCTCACAACATCATTGGCCAGACCGCTGTGTACAACCCCTGCACCATGTCACCATACCTGTAATGTGTCCTGCTATGTATGTCACGTCTCTGTCCAGTGTAGCCTGTGGCACTGACCACATGCATCAGGTGCAGTATATGTGCGGACATCTGTGTCATGTTGGTGTTTCCAACAGTCAGGTTGAGGGTACTGGTAGCATGCTGATATTGCCAGACGTGCCTGTGAGCAATCCACAGTTACACGTGGGGGACTGCAAACACTGCTACCTGTAGGCACATGCAAGTACACCATAGGAGGGAACCAGGGTATCACAACCAACATGGTGCTACAGATGTAACCGAGACACATACCGTGAACACATCACAATGCATGCTGCACCTGCACTACATAGTATGACCGGTGGATGCCGACAGTACACAACCTATGTCACATACACATCTCTCAGTATACACACACAACCACTGCAACATACACATCCCTCACTATGCATACACAGGTAATATCACATACACATCTCAGTATTCACACACAACCACTGCAACATACACATCCCTCACTATGCATACACAGGTAATATTACATACACCTCTCACTATGCTGTTCACCCTGTGCATCAGAATATTTGTGCATAACCCTGCACCAATGGTGTGGATGACAGGGATGCAGCACAGGCTTCATCATATGCACAGGGTGATATGTTTGCCAGGGGCATAGGCTGCCCCAGTGGATAACATCATGTGTGTGTGTAAGGGCCAGTGAGTTGACTGGACATGTCTGTGCAGAATGCATGTGGATATTGTGGAGCCCTACAGTTGTGTTTGCTGTGTGCGTGTATGTGTGTACACAGTTCTGCCATTTGTGAGGCCTACATGGGGTATAATTGACAGCCCCAGATTGTACAGAGCAGGTTGTACAGCTCACTGTGTCCGTCCACGGCCACGTGACCTGTGCCTGCCTGGGGTTGCACGGGCACTACCAGGTGGAGGTACAGAGTGGCTACTGTCCGACGACACATGTCCGCTGGAACCGTGTCCCCACTGAGAACGTCCAGGGCCACGTCCACATGGCCTGCTGTGTCCTGGTGTTGACAGCGCAGCACCAGCTGCACTGCTACTGCTACCGGCACTATGGGAGCAGGCATGTGAGGTGGCACGCTCACATCGACCTACACTAGGTGGTGTTGCCAGCCTACGTCCACGTGGCCTACGCCTCACTCCTACCAGATGTTCCAGCACAGACAGCTCCCGCTCACGGATTGCCATGCCTCGGTCAAGGATTCCGACCATTTCACCTAATCGCCTATCCAGAACATTAGCAATCTGCTGTTGAGCATTTGCCAATGCCTGGATGTTGTCATTTAGGGTATGGATAGCAGCCCTCTGCAGCCTCTGCCCTTCTCTGTTCTGCCATTCAGCATGTGCCTGTGCCGCCATTACAGTCTGGAACATGTGTCTGGTGATACCAGCTGCTGCACTCTGTCCTGCAGGTGCATGTCTGCCAGAGGTCCTGCTATGAGCAGCACCAGCCACATGCCTGTGTGGCACATCTGCAGTCATTACACTGACACCATGGTGTGTAGACACACCTTCTGTAGCCACCACACGTTCCTGTTCCACGCTAACAGACGCTGACTGTCCTTCCTCTATGGCCACTGGTGATGCGGTATGTGTTGGCAGCAGAACTGTGTGCGGGAAGAGGGGACATAGCTGGGATGGTAACCATTGGCACAGATTCAGCCCCTGACAACCCTGCCTGTACCTCATGCATATGTTCATCACCGCTAGTATCTGTGGGGACACTAACATCAGATGGACCGCAGGAGGGTAACGCACCTACATCACCTGTGAATGCAAAGAAATACTGTAAAGTACAATAGACACAGACACACACACACACACACACACACACACACACACACACACACACACACACACACACACACACACACACACACACACACACACACACACACACACACACACACACAGACACACACACACACAAACACAGACACACACACAAACACAGACACACACACACAAACACACACACACACACACACCATGCATGTGATTTGTCAGATGGCATGCAGCATGCCTGCGATACAGCAGAGGGCATGCAGCTCAGACATTAATAGTGTTAGTAAGCATACCTCCCTGGGGTGCACACTACAGCAAGTAGGTGTCATATCAGTAGCCATGCAGTTCACACAATCATGGTAGTATGCATGCATCCCCGTGATACACCATGTGGCCCAGACAAGGATAACAGTACACATGGCTGATGTGACCTTGACATGTAATCTGCTGACATGTGCATTAACATGCATACATGTCTGACACAATGGTGTCCTGACACATGTACAGCATCATAATGGGCGTCACATTGCAGTGTTGTGTGTATGCCCTACAGATAGAATGCATGTTTAGCAAATGTGCATGAGCATGGGAGGGTAGTGTGAGCCGTCTACATTGCTATACAGTGTGAAGTACAGACACTGTGCCATTGCATGGCATCATGAGGCATCTATGTTGCTGTAGAATGCATAATATGTACACATTGCATAGCCTTAACTGCAACACAGTCGTGATGTTCAACAGATCGTATATGGTAGACTTCAGTGACACCTCCAGTAGCTGTGCACAGGCTTTTAGGTTGTCCAGTGTACCACATCAACTGTATAAGTGGTCAACTAAGGCTATAATTGGACCATGTGTGGACAATGTGCAACAGGGTGTATACACATCCCAAGTACTGTGTGGCTACATGTCTCTGGCCATCCCCCATGGCCATGTGTGCAATTGTGTGTGATGGGCATCTATCTCACATGTCTGTGTTGTCCCATATGACATACACCCATAGATGTCAGATATGTCACAATCCACAGGGTTATGCAGACAATGGGTTGTATGTTTGGTATGTGGGGTATAGGTCATGCGATAGTGTGACAATATTGCAGACAGAACACTACATGTCTGGGACATGTTAGGTGGCACATCACAATGTGTGCACCCAATGCAGGGGCATATGACACAATGGTGACACCTGTGGGCTGCCCATTACACAGCTCACTGTGTGGTACTGTGTGCGTACCACACATGTTGTTCCAATGCATACTACATATGCCTCCAGTGTAGAACACCTCCACTGTTGTATGCACAGCTGACCACACATGTCACAATGACAAGTACTGTGGTTTCAAGTTGGTGTATCATTACGTTTGTATATATTGCACATGGGTGGCCTGTGTGAATGATGGGTGGTGCGACCTGCATATCGTGACTGGAACAAACATCAGGTGTGCAAGTGTTAACTGGCCACATGGCAAATAGATCTACACTGTAACATGCCTGATACTGATGACAGTCTCACCTGCAATGGACTCATGTCTGTGCACGCCAGAGGTGCCTGTATAGAGGTGACACACCAGTATGAACATTATCCATGACTGTATGACAGCCACAGGTTGCACTGTGCATGTGAACACATTCACCTGTGTAATAGCATATAGTATGCACATGTGTGCATACACAACATAGCATACTGTAGTATGCAGCATGTGTGTCCACATACCTTGCATATGTTGTTACTTCACATAATGTACAGTGACACATGCAACTACATGGGATATAATAGCCATATGTGCAGTACTGACTTACCAGGCAACTCCAGGCTCATTGGTTGGGAGACACCCACCTCCACGATGGCAGCTAGTGTTTCTGGATGCTGTTCCCTCGGTGTCCCCAGACTGTCCAGTAGCTCCTCGGTGTGTGTGAGTAGGGGCTGGGTTGGTGGCCCACCACCTGTTCCACCTTGTTCCCTGGCTATTGCAGTGGCATGCTGTTTTGCATGTTGTATCAAGTCCATGCAGTGTCTGCGCACCTGCTGGTAGGTGTGGCTATGGCCACCCACATCGTTCACCCTCCTGCGTAGATCCTGCCACAGGTCATCCCACTGCTGGGCATGCTGTGGCACATGGCTGAACAACAAGTCATAGTTGTCATGGAGCTGTGGGATGAGGACATCATCCTCCTGGCGGGTGTTTGCTGGGAGGCTTGTACGGGGCATTATCTGTAAGACATAATGATGGTGACAGGTCACAGTTTCAGAGATGTACAGAGATACTGCTGCACATACATTTCTATGACATCTACTACATCTGCACAGTTATCTTTGCAAAGCATCATGACACTGACATGACTGACGTGTTTGTGTCACACATGTCACACCCATTATGCATTGGATATCATCACCATATATGTGTGTCACCTCATTACAGTGTTCATACTCCATGTAAATGCTGTCTTGCTGTGGGCATGTCTATTTGCCTGCACTTGTGTTCTTACCTATCTGCACATGCCTGGATGTGTCCACGGTACTACTGTTGACCTGGATGCTGTGTATATGTCACATATCAACACAGACACAGCTGTAATGGACTTGAGCAGTGACAATACACACATACGCATGGACACCTGTACATGCATGTGTTTTGCCATATACATCTACACAGCACTGTACAACTGTTCACCATCCTGCCATGGATCGCCTGTATTGCACATGTGATAGACATGGGACAATGGCTAGTCAGACG
The DNA here is from genome assembly GCF_019279795.1 of Protopterus annectens. NCBI lineage: Eukaryota > Metazoa > Chordata > Ceratodontiformes > Protopteridae > Protopterus > Protopterus annectens. Next base: position 1,554,123,404 of record NC_056729.1, on the reverse strand, counting down.
ACATTCGCAGGGATGGTTATCAACCATAGCATGTGCGGGCATGGTTTCCAAGCTGTACAAGACAGCCATTGTGCCACCGCAAGGTGCATCAGTGCCACATTACTGATCCAGTCAGTTGATAGTACATCTACCATGTGGACATCTCACCATGTATGACTGGGATGATATGTGCAGCTTTGATGGACAGGGTTGCATGGTATGGCGGGAGTATGTCACATATATGGCACAGGGATCTGTCCAGCCTGTGGCGATCCTAGTATTAGGATGGTGGCTGTCCATGACATATGTCTTATAGATCAGGATATGGACATGTAGCATGTCCATCATCATGGTGTAGCAAATGTCCTTTGGCAAGGTAGACAGCATGCTGCATAGTGGAGGTGAGGATTGTGAAGGTTGGTATCGCACATCCATGCATAGCCATTACCCCTTAAAGGTGGTATGTGATCCAATATTGGTCACCACAGTGCTGTATATGCCTGTCCAGTGATCTCCGTGCTCATGGATGGCACCCTGACATGAAATGGGTACCTCATATGACTACCTAAGGGGCCTGGAGACATCACCATGTCAGGGGGTGCACTGCACAGCACCATCCCTTACACAGTGTCCATAATGTTGACCACAGCCTAGGTAGTAGTTTATGGGTACAGGGATGTTCACCTAGTGGTGACACTGCTGGTATCATCCATCAGACTGTGCACATATGTCACACACACCCACACAGCCCATTCTGTATGTTGTTCACAACACTGACACAGCTATACTGATAGGTCATGGCCATTCACAGCCTTACATACACAGATGCCTAACATTTGTCTGTGTGGTATGGGCTACAATGAGGGTGGGGTACAACACATTAACCCTGTTCTACTGTAGCTGGCACTGGTGTGCTGTGCACATGTCACTCTTGCACCTTTTGTAGTTGTGAGTCTGTCAACAGGCCACTGGTGGAACACTCCTGTGACATGCAAAGGTATTTGTAATCAAATATCCGTGCTGTCTTGTACATCTGTACTGCTAACATCTACAGTGCTAATGGTTCATGGACATGCACACCATACTCAGCAGGGTTATAGTGCGGTGCCACCCTAATTGACTGTCATCACCACTTGTGGGTTGATATTATCCAACACCCTATCTGTATTGTATGGTCATGCTAGGCACTTGTTCAGAACTTGTGAGCATGTCATGAGCTACTGATTACTATAGCACCCATTCCACACCATTTCCCACAGGTACACTGGCTGTCCTACACTTCCCAGCTTGCTTATGGTACAACAGCTATTGTACACACGTAACGCACATATCCTGTGGGACATGGTTGTATATACAGGCATGTCCAACTGTCACGTACCAGTGCTACTGCCTGTCTATATGAGGGATATGTCATACATGTGGCAATAGAGCAATTGTCTCATGTACACATTCAATGCTCACCTCCCAACATACGGCACTACAGCCTGTGGGGGATGCACTTCTGCAGCCGTGCTGGGGGCATAGCTCGCAGGTGTACCTCATTATGAGGAACATACCTCATATGGGGTTCTAAAAGGTGCATGTTCCTCAAGGTTCCACATTGGAAGGGTCTGTCACACATTCATTGTTGTAAATTGTTTACCTGCTAGCCATGGCTAAATAGATGGGAATCATATTAATTCATTAGAATATCTTTTTATACGTAAAACCAGCCTATTTTAGCCATCATATGCCCTTCCTAGTTGAAGCTGTTAGTAAGCCAGTTGTAAGTGTTCCACATTTTGCCCATTTGTCACACAGTATGAGGGCTAATGTTCCTCAGTTTGGGGACAGGAGGTTGACAGCTATGGCTGGGGGTAATGCTGTCACCAACCCTGACTGCACCTGACAGTCATTTGGGGATGTGTAACATTCGCAACACACCCCACCCATCACATAGTCTCACATGATCTACACCACTGGCCACACCTACGAGGACAACTTGTGCAGTATGTCTCCATACTCACTGTAGGCACCAGAGGTAGCCCCATCATGGAAGACAACATCACCAGCTTATAGCCCACAGACTCATGTGTGCCCATCACATACAGCCAATAGTGAGTTATAACATTCACAACACACCAGTCATAGATGACTCTGTAGGGAGTCACACTGCAGTTCCACACAGCAGGCTACACAAGGCGTTAGTCGCTTACATCTTGCTGTCGGGTAACTGCTTCTGCAACATAACCTATGCACCCATGCCACACCTCACCAGGTACGATATGACTGTCATTCTCCATGTTAGTGTGACTGCCCTGTGATGCCACTTCACAGACTATGTGTGCAGGGACATGCAATAGCTCACCAGTCTTATAGCCCTGAGGGTGTGGGGCAAGCCCTGGGGAACATTTTGCGTTCGTCCGGACACAATACCACTGTACAATGACTAACTGTGTCACTTCAACAGTTGCCTATGCTCCTATTGTCATTCCACAGGCATCTGGTATCTGTCCGCTATGACTGACCTGGTCAAACACAATGCTGTGCACAAATGACTTGCACCTGTCAGCCCTGGGAGTACAGCTCACATGTAAGGCACTTGCTGCTTCTATACTGCCTGTCTTGCACAGTTTCCAATAACTGTCACCAGCAGGGCGGTAACTGGCAGGCACAACATGTGACACAATGCTTGCATCTTCCTCTGTGGCGCATGCAGGCAAGGCACACCTTATAATGCACCACTCAAACATCTCTGCAGTGACTGGGACCTGCCTCTAGGCTCTGCAGAGCACACCTACAATGACAGGTTATAGACAGACCATACCTTTCAGGCACATACCTGGACCGGCACACCCACAGCTGAGGGGTTCCCATATCCCACTATGTTTTGCACACATCCTGGCAAGTTACTTAGCACAATGCATCAGAGGTGCTCCACGTGCAACTAACTTTGTCTGGGATCGCTATACACATTGTAACAAGCGACAGAGTCAACATTATACCCCATGGGTAACATACCTTCTATGTTGGTATAGTGGACAGTGGGCCTCAGACAGCTACTACTGATGTGTGACTGACACTACCCCACACTTCACTGGGATAGCCACTCATGTACTGACACATCCATGAGTCATACCCTCTGCTCTGCTGGGTCAACCCATACACACCACCTCCAAGACCTACATTACCCTTGGCATGAACACTACCACCATGTGACTGGTGTTACACACCTGGGGTTATTCCCTCATTGGTGGATTCTGAACATATGCTAATTGACCTTGTTAGCCACATCCCGGCAACACACCCATCACAGCATACACAGTACATGAGTACTACAACACCTACTACAGACGTCTGCTGACAGTGGTTGTTAACATCATGACACCCGTGCAGATGGACAATGCACATACAAATGCTGACACATACCCCAGTGCACTTCATTAGCATGTACACAACTGCATGGATCATGCTATTCCACACAGAGCCATGATGGTACACACCAGATAACAGATGCCACTCTGGTGGTCATGTTCCATGGACATATGATGTACAACAACAGGTGTAGGCTGTTGCACAGTGGTGTACATTCCCATGTGTGGGATGGCTCACTGGTCAGCTGTGGTGGGGCCACAGGGTCCCTCATCACATACTCCAAGACTAGCTACGTAAACATGACTGCCACACATTCCGGGGTGTACCACCAGGCATTATGGTGGTATATCAGTAGTCGATGGCAACACCCACATCTGCTGTCACATACAACAGTCACTCAGGGGCATTGCAGACCCAGGTGTTGTTGCCAACATGCTGGAGGATGGATTCAATGCTGACATTACACCCTCTCACTCACTACAGGGCTGCAATCCATACATGAACATTGTGGTGTCCCTGTGGTCACACCTACACAGTACTGACCTACACTCTATATGTCCTGGGACACTGGCCCCATGTCACCTTCCAACGTCCCAGGCTGTGATGTCCACCAACCTCTGAATTACATGTCTCCCCACTAGGCCACCATATTCAGTAATAGCCTTGTTTCAGACATTGTAGCCCCTGAATGGCACACAGCAGCATTTATCACACTACACACAGGTGGCACCACATTGCACGAGTGGGACTATAGTCCTACACACCTGACTGGACTGTTCTGCATGGCTATGGGGCACATCATCAAGGACGTCATTCACAGAGACATTGTTGTGCTCCCATCCTTTGCTGCCACCCAGGTTGGGCTTGTTAGGGCCAGAGCATGGCCCCTACACATGGTGGACTCCTTTCATACAGTTACCAGGGCAGTTGCTGATGGTACAGGAGTCCACACATCCTACATTGTCCTCTCATTGCCTTTCAGCACCATTTCCCATTCTGGTATTGACAACATACACATCCACCTGCACATCGTACCCTGTGTCTCAGGATGTTATGCTATGTGGCTCATGGACAGGACACACAGTGAGGCCAGCATATCATAGTACCTACTACATGTCAGGTACATTTGGCATACCACGGTCCTCAGTCATAGGGCCCCTCATGTTCAGTATATGCTTCCCTGCGGAACAGGCTAGCACATGGGACTTTCCCTGCCTAGCTTTCAAACCCCTGCATACCAAGCACCATGATTGCTCCACCAGCTGATACTGACTCCAACCATACGGGTGTCGCTGTGACAGATACATAATATGACTATCATGGCATCAAGCTGCATGACACAAGGTGCATGCACATCACCTTTGCATTACACCATTCACTCACTGACTATCACATGGATGGTAGTCCCCTACATACATATCACATTGTACATGTTTGCAGTACACACATATGTCGCACCCACTCCTGTGATTACCGTATTGCCACTGTGGCGTGGATATCCTTCTATGTGGCCACACCTATCTGTACTGGGTGTGTAGCTGGTACATAGGCACCCATTGTACCTCTGAACTCAAGACATCTACACACATTCAGGGGTACACCACCCCATTTAGGGTGTACCTTACACAACAGCTACAACTTTACATGCCACAACATTAACATGCCATGATGTTTACTGAGCTATGACAGTTTAAATATGCGGCTGCACTACGGACACCACATGTGTACACATTTGCATACTACATACTCAGGGGTGACCTCTGCTGATCAGACAGGGCCCATGTCCACAACATTATTAATGGATATACTCCTCATACGCGACATAAGCAGAGGCCACTGTGAGCAACATGCTCATGGATATGTGCACACACGCCACAATGAGTGGGATGTGCTTGTGGGTTACATTCCCAAACCGGACACTCACCATGCTTTGGAACATAAGTCCTATGTACATCACGCAGGGACACTCAGTAGCACTGTTCATGTGATACCTCCCTTGGTGGTTTGGAGACACATGTAGGCCTAGGATCACTGCAGTGGCTGTACTGTGCAGAGGTGCAGGTGACACCTGGCTCTGCTGTTCACAGGACACTACCCTAGAGAGGTATCACTAGTGTGAACACTGTAGTTGTGCTTACACATGGACTTGCCAGACTGCATAGTACCTCACTATGCACCTGTGAAGCTATTACATGTCCTTTGTGCATGGTTACTTGGTAGCCCTTCCATTTAGATTAGCTATCATGCTATTACTATGTCCCATACCTACAGGCCATATGTCTCCTGTTATTGTACATACCAATAGATGATACCTGTGGTATGCATGATATGCCTGTTATGCTGTGTAGAATATCTGTCATATCTACCTATAATACTATACATTACACATATTTCACATAGTATCCCATAATGCAAAGCATACTTGCACAGTGGGACCACCTTACATATGTCATTAACGTTATATGCCCATACACATGCGTGCTGTGACAGTATATCAACATATACTATCCCCTGCTATGGCACGTCCTTGTTGGACATACCCTACCACTGACGGCGGGTTGTATGGAATTGTTCTGTTTAACGCCCTCATGTAGCATCTCTTGTGGTGTCTGTGCTGTGTACCATGTGTCCCACTGCTGGACGCACAGTTTCTACAAGCGTTAGTATGCTCAGCAAGACATCAGTACATAAATACCTTTGCCCACTTTATGCATTGCGGACACGTTTAATTAATGCAAACCAGGCTATACATACAGTAAAACTAATTAATACAGATCATGCTATACATAACCTTACATATCGGGCATTCTACATACCTTGTTGTCCTTAAGGCATTTCGTTTCTATCTCTCTCACAGTGTTTCAACTGGTATTTGGTATGAGCATACAGTTTGAATGTCTGGCAAGTCATCCTTATATACGTCGATACCTGTAACATGTGGATTCATCCAGCCAATTGGTGTTCCTGAGTGACTAATTACATGCATATCAGCTGTGCAGCTACTCCATTTGCCAATTATACGGCAACAGTGGGGTATAATTGGATTCTCCACTTAGGCGTTACCTATTTGCTTTACCTTCGGGGAGACGGTCTGTATTGTGTTTTGTTATGTGTAACTGCAACTGCTATGCATGGAGACAAGTATAGTTTGGATTCATGTCCCCCATGGATTGTGTGTGACAGGTAGAGTATTTGGTTCAACATGTGGGTGTACCTGTCATCCCAACGTGTGATAATGGAGTATTGCAAACAAAACCTGTAACATGGCTGTTTGTTCCATTATACAACGCCTGCAATTTTGCATGACGCCTTTAATTCTGTCTCTCACATGGTATGTTGAGGGTTCTGCAGATGTAATTGACTGACTGGATGTTTGTGCTGCTATTACAGTCTGTATTGCTTTAGTTTCTAGTGTCGGCGATGTTGGTGGGTGTACGTAGCATATACAGGTTTGTGGGCCTTGCATTTCTACATAATCCGTATATATGTGTGTGGGCTCAATCCCTAATTAGAGAGCTAACAATTAGTAGACTTATGTTACGGGATTGTACGTTGGGCCATTGATAATTGGTTTCTATATCGTCTGCAGGTGAGCTTGCTACTTGTATACCTCCGTAATTGCAGCGATATATCAAGGGATATGTGTAAGTGACAGCTATCCCTTGTATTTGTGTCCCAGATATTTGCAGTCATTGTGGTTGTGTTGTTAAAAGAGCCTGTTTGCCATGGGTTGCCACCTTTTCATATGGTCATTGTTGGACACCTGCAGGACACACAGTGGTGTTTACAGGCCAACACGTAGCCACGGTCAGTACACAGGTTAGCACATACTTTTATCATCACTACATACCTATTGTTGTGTGACTTTGGCTACTTATATTGCATGTAACATTTACGTTTCTTACATACAGGCATAACTATTACATATGACTGTTACATTATATATGGGACATATTTATGTCCTACCATCTCGGACATTTGCCCTTTGTACTGTTTTATGTCTGGACACACCTGCCCAGGGTGGGGCTGTCCCTCCTACTGTGGGACAGGTAGTAGCCGTATGCCTACGGCTAGCTATACCCACACCTACCGTACTGATCTGCCTCTGACTTGCCACTAACAAACACATGTTGCGGACACACACACACATTACAGTCACACAGAGACACACACGGCACCCTCAACGCACACTTACACAGACTACGGCACTCACAGACACAGTTGAACACAGTACCTACGTGGACTGCGACACCGGCAGCAGTGACTAACTGTCCCTTCATATCATCATACTATTACTCGCGGATGTACTGTTCCGGTACTGTGTTCTATCGGTCTTTCAGCCTCGTGGTTACGCATGTCGGTATGTTACACATTCCATGGTTGGCGGTATCCTATTTATTTGTACCTCCAAGGTGTTATGAATGTTGTTGAACTATCTATTATATTTGCAGATATCGCTGAATCCATCTATATCACCATATATCCCTCTATTGCCCTTTCTATCTGTATTATATATATGCATATGTGTACATATATATATATATATATATATATATATATATATATATATATATATATATATATATATATATATATATATATATATATATATATATATATATATATATATCTGGCGGGGAACGTGACAGGCACACAGCACCACCATATGCTGTAAGGCTCATGTACTGTTCAGGTGTTGGCATTCCGTGATCCACTGGCTGTTGTGTTTACAATGTTTGAGGGCTGCCTATGTAGGAGTCACACATTGGGCCACCTATACATTACAATTTACAGGTGGTCATGTTTGTGTGCCATCCATTTTACTGTGTGTGCAGGTGGAGAGGTGTTAGTCCATAGGGGCCTACACTGTCAGAGTATGTGCTATACGTTCCCTCTTTGCCAAGGCATAGGCATATTGGGCACGCCTCCGTCTGCCTACTGGGGCTGGCACAGTGTGTTCATGGTCTGAATCCCTCTGTGCCTGTAATGGCCTTGGCAATTGCGGTGGGCTATGAGGGCCTTCACCATTTTGTCCCTGCTGCAGCTGCTTCCACAGGATCATATTATGTAGCATGGCACATACTATGATGATGTGGGCACACGTGCCTGGAGAGTACTGCAAGGCTCCACCAGATGTATCCAAGCACCAGAACCATGATTTCAGCATCCCGAACACATGCTCTATGATGATTCTGGTTTGTGCGTGTGCCTCATTATGGCATTCTTGCATGGCTGTGTGTGCATTTCTGATGGGAGTCATCATCCACGGCTCCAGTGCATAGCCAGCATCCCCCACGAGATGGCCATGTGGGATGTCCCTCCTGACAAATACCTGATACAGCTGTGAGGCATGCCAGATATGGGAGTCATGGTAGCTTCCAGGGCTGCCAGCACACACATCCATGATAATGCCCTGGGCATTGCACATGACCTGGCAGTTGATGGAGTGGAATCCTTTGCGGTTTATGTAGTGCCTACCCTGCTCACCGGGTGGTGACTTGATTTGTATGTGCGTGCAGTCTATCGCACCCAGTACCTCTGGGTATTGTGCCACACGGTGGAAGTGGTGCATATTGCTGGCCAACTCCTCCTGAGTTCTGGGAAAGTATATCTGCTCATTGGCATGTGGTAACATGGCATCCAGGAACTGGTGTAGTACCCTGGATGCTGATGCCTGTGAGATACCCATTATATCTCCAGTTGGCCTTTGAAAGGTACCTGTGGCCAGTATTCGCAGGCTTACACATACCTTCGTGTCCACTGGGATGGGTTCCCCTCTGTTGTTTCTGGTTCTCAGGCATGGCCGGCACAGCTCCACTGTTTGCTGTAAGATGCCCCTGTCCACCCTGTAATGCTCTACTATCTCCATGTAGTCCCTGGTAGGTTACTTTTGGTCTGAGCACTCTCCTTCTCCTCCGAGGCCTGCGGTGGTTGTTGGCATCATCCTCCACAACACCGTCAGTCTCTAACACATGCTGATGAATCACAGCTATGGCAGCTCCCAACATGTACATTTTAAAGTTTCCCATGTGTTTACACCTATGGTGCGGTGTTTGTAAATACACAGGTGTGTGTTGGGTGCTTTCACACTTTATACTATTGTGCTGTGAACACCGATGATGTCATAGGGCGTGTATGTACGATCATAGCTACAGGTTATCCTATGTGTTTTACTGCCGGAACTACTATTGTGATGCCTTTGGTGTTGAATTACATTTGCCTGCCGTGGATTACCTCTTGACCTTCCCTTTACATTTCTGCACGTTGCACTTACCATTTTCTGGCATGCATCCTGCAGCCTACTTTCATTTGTACTTTCCTGGACCCGGCGTATCTTGCATTGTGTGCTACTGCCGGTCTGCTGTTGGTTTGCTTTGCTCTGCTGTGTCAGGTCTCCTATCTTTGCAATCCAATTTCTCCCCTCCTTTCTTTGCATTCCAATGCCTCCCCTATCTTGTTTTGCAGGTTTCTGCAAGCAGACTTGTCAGCTGTCGTCGATTGGCCTTCGTGGGTTGATTGGTGTTGATTGCTTATTAGTACTCCAATTACCCTACTTCCGCATGTCCTTCTTTTCTTCCCCTGACCTTCCTGTTTCTGCTATTGTTTGCGGCGCGTGCGTCCGATTACTGGGTTTTGGGCACGTTTTCATCCTCGTACACATGCGCTTTTGGGCACCATGTGTGCTTTCAGCTAAACGATTCCTCCCCACCCCTGTCCTGCAGCTTTGCTTAGCAACAGACATGCCAGATTTGCAATGCTCCAATGTGCTTACTGCTACGGTGCACACCCCTCTGCTGATGTCATGTATCTCCTCTGAGCCACTCCTCGGTGTTATACTGCTGCGCCGTATGGTACAACCTTCATCCGGCGGGACATTTGCGATTCAGTATTATCTGCCTCATTTGCATGGCATTGACTACTAATTCATAGTTACCGCACCGAACACTATCGCAGGCCCTTAGCAACCCTTGCACCTTGGTTGTGGTGTTCCATGCCTACCATTGTGTATTATGCTGTAAACCTGATTTCTATTACGTTGCGATTTTATGACATTTTTATATTATTTCTTTATGTTACAGCTTCCGCACATGCCCTGCGGTTGTGCTGTGCGTTACTGTGGACATGACATTAAATGTTGTTATTTATGTGTTGTGCATCTTTTCTTATGCCATTGGCTGTGTATTTCACCATTGGCATATGTTAACGTTGTGATACCTGGGTCTGGCCCTCTTCCATAGCTCTGATGTTCTGTTTGGGAAAATGTAAACCGTGTTTTTTGGTTTACATTTCCGTGGGCTTACGCTATGCCTGCACCACTTCATGAATCGCTATATGCCTTCATTTGCATGGTGCGACACTGCACATGGGGTGATTAGCATACCTACGCCGGGGGCTGAGCAGTTCTGGCATACGCCGGTAGTGCACGTGGAATTGGATCGTACTTGAATCGCTCGGCGGCCATTTTTGGCATTATACCGCCTACGCTATGCCTGCACCTGGCGCAAGCTTCATGAATCCCGGGGATGGTTTTTCCTTAATTAAAATAATTTTCAAGCACAAGGATGTTCAAAAGTGTACATCATACCAAAGTACCTTGAGCCAAAGACTGATGATCAACTTTATAACCATAAAATTACCTATTCATGTTTAAAGTGCCTGTGCAATTTTTATACACACTCTTTGCTCCAAGCATATATCAACACATTAAACTAACATAATCATATTTAAAAGTGCCCGTGATTCAAAACGTGCTTTTAAAAGTTAGTTAAAACTCAGTGCAATATTATATGCATAACATAATGCAGTTAAACATAAGCAATGTTTTTCATCCCTTGAAGTCTTCTAGAAACTCCATGTTTTACTTCCTCTGTTCTATTTCAGTGGTGAGTTTCTTTTACTGCTTGAACTTTATAACCATGGCAACAGACCTGCGGTGATTCATTCTGGACACTAAGGTCACAGAAGTGCTAAGATGTGAATTGATCTGTTGGTGATAAGTTGGGTCATACTGCCAGAGAAATCAAAATATATATAGTGAGAGGGGCCTGCTAATGCCCATCAGATACTTTTCTTCTGGATAAGTCTGACCTGTTCAAAAGAGCTTCATATACCATGAGGGGGTAGTGATGTGGTGTCTCTATGCAGGCTCTCTAAATCCTTAGTAGTTGAACTAGTTGCAAGGAGCTGTAGCCAAAACATTGTTATTGTTATTGTTTGTCATGGTGACAATCCAAAGACCTACAGGTAGAAAGCAATGGTAAAAAAGCCGTCAAGTTTAAACAAATACACTTTCTATACAATACTAGGAGGTGAGGTTTCCAAATTTAACTGCTATGTGCTGACAGATTTGGAAGATAGAAGTTGCAGTAGGCACTGCAGTAAAGGTGAGGTATGGAAGCATTACAGGAGTTTTAATATCTCACACAGTGAAAACTCTTGCTTGGCTATTTTTTTTCTTGCAAAATTAGAAAAGAAGGCAGTGCTGCAGTTAGTGGAATTATGCGTCTCAGTATTCATGGAAAAATCAATGCAATGTTTCTGAAGAATAGATTTTGTAATCCACAAAATGAAGCAGCTTTTCAGGCAAAGCAATAATGCCCTGAGCAGGGCAAGCTTAGAAAATTGTGAAAAAAACCACAGATGGCTCAGCACACCTCAGTTCACTTTATTCCACAGAAACACAGCACATTAACGCTCCACCATACGTTTTCATTTTAAAAATCACTTCCTCAGATGTGGGCTGTTCAAACTACTAGTGCTTTTACACCATTCACTTAATTACATTGATTAGGTTAATGAATTAATTGAAAGGTTAATTTAGTTTAAAACCAAAAACCTTTCTTGTTGCATCTCTCTGTGTTGCCACAATTAAAACACATTTAATGTTACAATGTTTGATGAATAAATATGTAGAAATAAAAATATGTTTTAAATAAAAATCCTTAAAACACTTGACTACAAAGAATAAATTATAAAGTTAAAATACTATTAGAAACACATTTAGTAGGACTCAATGGTTAAAATTACCAACTTGAATGTTGTATCTTTCGGCTTTTCCCGGTTAGGGGTTGCCACAGCGGAACTCCGATCCGCTAATGATTGGGAGTAGATTTTTACGTACCGAGTTGCCAGCCCTGACGCACAAACTTCAACAAAGGTACGCCCATTTACGCGTCTCCACGCAGAAGATGCTTTAGCTGAGAATTGAACAGGACAACGTCTTACTGTGAGGCGACAACGCTACCGCAGCACCACCACAGCAGTTTTTGCTTTAAATGAACTTGATTCTCCATCTAGTGGATGAATCATGAAATTACAGGTATTATAAAAATTGCATTGTAAACCAAAGGCAAATTGTATAGCCTCACTCAGTTAAAAAAATATTAAAAACAGAAAAATAAGTTCAATACCTTTGATAAATGAGTGTAACACTTGTGTTCATAACATATTACAAACCCAACATTTTAATAAAAATACAAATACAAAAAAGCTTAAAGACCTACTGTAACTATTGGAAAACATAGGTAAAAACGTGATAAAATTCACATAAACTGCAAATGCATATCACAGTTTTGCTGCTCTCAGTTTTAATAATGGGGCTATGAAGATATGAGAGATATTTGAAGAATAAATTTTTTTTTATACCTAAGCTTCTGATTCTGGTGGAGTTGTATACATTCCTATTGATGGCATGATCAACTTGCTGTTACTGTATGGATATTGGATAGCTCATGGAAGGTTTCAGTAGGTTTTTATGTACTTCATGTGTTTTACACATGCACTATATGTGCACTAGATGTGATTGTGTTTTGTGGATTGACTCTGAGGGAGGCATGTAACAACAAACACCAGAATGTCTTCTTGGGAGAACTTTAATAATATGAGTTTCAGGACCACTGCTTTGTTGCAGAAGATACCTGTACCTGCAGAGTGACACCTGTGGTCATATTCATTTCAAAGGATGTATTGTTTTGCCAGTACTGTGTCTTGTCTACCCTCTTGATCATGATTTTTATGGGCAGGATATAAAGGTACAGCCATATTTGGGTACTGCATTATTTAAGAATGCAAAGGTTGCAGCTTTGTCATTTGAAGATGATGCTTTCCTTTTGCTCTCAAACAACTGAAGTCTTTATTATGCAGTGAAATGGTTTGCTGTTAACTCTGAAGTGGAAGAGATAAAAATGAGGGCTCTCTCTTGAAATGTCAGGACTGGGATGGCCAAATCCTGGAGCACAGAAAAACAGAACAAAAATACAGAAAAGCAATTGTCAGACATCGCTGTTCTCCTTTAATCCCTCGGCATTGGGAGCAAATCCGCATACCCCCCCACGTATATATGACAACTTCAAAACTGCCATACTTCAAAGAATAGTGAAAATGTATAAGAAATGATCATTTCAGACTTAGTATATTTAAGTCCAGATTTTCAGTCATTCAGTCTTAGATTTTCGGACTTGGCAATCCAAGGTCCAACATTTCAAATGGTTACCAAAAATAAGTGCTTCCATAATGAGTATGATGGTTCTAGCCAGCAAAAACAAGTAAGTATAACTGAGCACTTCTTATTGTTTTTCTATAACATTACTCACAGCTGCATTATTAGTTAACTAAACCTATTTGGCTTGTAAAGGGAAGATCTTTCAGTATTGTGACTTTCTTTGAAGAGGTAACAGCAGCACTTTGAAGAAGGACTGATGCTGTTTGTTTTAACTTTGTTAAGACAGTTGACAATATTTTACATAAGGTAATGACTGACAGGCTAAAAAATAAAAGCACTAAATGTAAATGTATACATAATTCAGTTTATAAAACACCAGCTAAGTGATAGGATGCAACAAGCCAAGGTTAGAGTCATATCTATCTGTATGGTTGTTACCAGTAGTGTCCCGTTTGGCTCTGTACTGGAGTCATTTATTTTTGGACTATTCTTCTCAGGTATAACAGTTGGAAATCCTTTCCACAAAAGCAAACATGCTACTGACTACCAACTGCATAGCATAATTCAGTCAATAAAAGATGTTATAGTTCTTTCAAGATGGTCTACAAACTCTAACTTAGTGTAGTGGAAATTACCTAATCTTTTATGTCAGTAAACGTAGAATCAAGAGACTTAGCAAAAAGAAAAAAAAGAAAGAAAACGTAAACCATGATTGCAAAATAAATGGTCAAATCTTCTAAAAATGATCCTATCATTAAAGCTCAGGAGACAATAATATATATGAATTAAACTTTGACCAGTGTGTACTGACCAAAGTATATTACATAGCCCATGAAATTCTAAACAGTACATGTGCTTCCAGGGACATCATTGTACTAATTTATGACTTGCTGAGCTGACCATTATTGAGACTCCAGGAACTGTTTTCTATTCGTTATTAAGAAGAATCCTATGGTCTATAAGTCCAACTTGGTTCTAATTGAAAGTCTATAGATGGAGCATTATACTAAGGGAGCTAATACTAGATCAGGGAGCCAATTACTAAAAATTAATAACAACTACAACATTAAAAAGTGATAGCTACATTACATAATGCCTTACAAGATTATGAAATAAGCTTTGCCTTTCAGTCAAAATAATCAGTTATTATCTTTCAAACATAAACCTGATACATATATGCAAAGAAGCAAATATCAATATGGCAGCTTTAGTAGTAAGTTTTTTTGAGGTAAGTAGATCAAAGTTTGACAAAATCTATGAATCTATTAGCTATTATAGCAGCTATAACAATAACATGTTTTATTTTTCCCTTTCATGCTCCTAGCTGATCAACAGCAGCTCAGTGTTTGGGGAAGAGCATTTTCTCCCATGGTAGACAGAGCAGCTTTAGAGCAGGTCCAGCAATACTACATACACACATTTATACATACATAAACACATACATACATACATACACACATATATACATTCATACATAAATGTATACATGCATGCATTCATATCTACATACATACATATGTACATTCATACATACATACATGCATACATACATACATAAATACATACTAGGAGAATTTCCTTCTTCGTGAAAGTTAGCAAGCACTCACAAATTATGCAAACAGAACAGTTAGGCAGATGAATACAAGGTCTACAAACTTTCACAATGAGAAGGCTATGTGGGGTAAAGGATGATCAGTTTCAGCATGGCACACTGAGAGAGCTGATGTTTATTGGCTTGGGACTTGGTGGGGATATAACTATTAGAGCTGAAGGATAACATGGTTAGTGAGCAATCTGCCACAGACAATGAAATATTTCCTGCTTTCAACTTTTTACATCTTGATTTTCCTTACCCACAGCACTGAACTCCAATCCAGTCCTTCTGCACCAGTCAGAACTGTATCTACCATTCTTCATTATGTCTGATAGCACTGCTCTTTGAAATGGGGAAAGGTTTGCAAAATAATCGTTATGTCTCTAGTAGCAGTTATCAAATGCCTATCCTGTAGTACTGTTAAATGAGCAAAAAAAATGTAAGGTGACCAGACAGTAGAGAAGCTTAGGTCTTTGAAGAGTGGTTGTGTCATGTTGTGTCATGCACTGACTTCCAAAATTTGATGCAAATATTAATATCAAGATATCAAGTAGTAAAATTTATTTTTCCATGTCTTCTTTTCCAAGTCTGTATGAAGCTATCCATACTAACATTTGGCCCAATGGGCAAACTACAGACTGTGTAACCATTACTGGCCATCGGGTCATCTTTCAACTACAGATGCTGTCATCTTTCTTGTAATTATTGTCACCTGCCATCAGATCTAGGATTAGTTCTGCCATCAGCAATTGTTGTAGAAAGTAGTTTATCAGAGTTAACAAGCAAGCAGCATTTTGCATGAACAGATCACTGAGTAATGGTCTTCTTGAAGTGATTAAAGAAAATTTTTCAGACTGACTGAATTCTGTCTCAATGTAAGTAGGGTTTGCAGTGTCTGATAATGCTGCAAATATTGTGAAAGCCCCAGGATCCACATTTGGTGAACTTAATTTTTGTTACACAGTCTGTACTTATTTTATTGATTCAAAATCAGTTCTTACAGCAGATGCAAATAAAGAACAGCGTTACTCTTCAAAAGATGAGTCACAAACTTCCTTCTAAGTGGAATTCTGCAAAATACAACATGAACCATTTTTGTGACATGAGTTTGAGAGATTTAATTATTAGCCCCAGTCATTGTCACCTGTGGCAGAGAATGACTAGAGTTCTTTCACCCTCAGAGGTTGCTACATCAGCAGTGAGAAGTAACATTAATGACTTTCTGACTATCTCAGTGAAACAAGTCCATCTGGAACACCTAGGGTCATACTTTGACGCAAAACTGTACTGCAGCATTAGCAGACAGACTTTTGAATACATTCAAAGATTGTGATGATATTTGATCTGTCTACAGAACTAAGTTTTGTGTCAGTGGTGCAACAGGTAACCCATTTGCTTTTGTGCTGGAAAATTAGAAGGCTGTGGGTTCTACTCCCACCTCAGGTGCATGGATTAACTTCCAGTGCTAACAAAGCAGTACTGCAGTCCTAAATGTGCCATCCTTCAGATGAGATATTAAACCAAGATCCCATCTGCTTGAGTTGGTGGTAGCTCAGGTGGATGTAAAAGACCCCATGGCACCTATTGAAAAGATGAGGGGACGTTCTCTGATGGCCTGAACAAATTTCCAGTATTAGTAGTATAAATAATCAGGTTTCCAATGAAAAGATGCCACAAGCCAAGTGCGACTAACCCAGTAAACAAAGGAAAAATAAGATTGAATTTTATAGAGAAATTCACATGATATCTTCCCACCATATGACTTAAAGAACATAACTTTAGTTTTAAAAAAGCGAGACATCAGAAAGTTGCTGCATGTATACTACAAAACTCTGCAATCCTGTGCAACACATTTTTCATTTATTTTTGCAGGAGCATAATATCACAGCAATGGGAGGCATTCTCTATAACATTTTGCTGTTTTTTGTTGCTGTAGATACTGCTGAGTAATCTACCACTTCTTGTAGGTCCATAGGTAAGTACCAGGCTAGTTGCCCTCATCAGCCATTTTAAGACCAACCAACTGCCCTTTTTGTGCTAGAAATAACCTATCCCATTTGGTTATAGATTAGCCTTACCTATCCTATGGTTGATAATTATATATTACCCCTAATGAAAATAATCAGGATCATACCATAGATAATTTGAGGGGGACACATGCACGGGATAAAGCATTTAGGAGCTGCATCTCTCCATTAGTAGTACGGGGACACTCCTGAAGTAAATTTCTGTTTCTCATCCATAGATCTAAGTTGTGTTTGAAAATAGAAAGGGATGAACTTTGTTTTATGTGAAAGCGGAGTCTATTACACAACAGTGGTATCCTCTGCAAAATATACATGTCCCTTCAAACTATTCAGTTGATGTTGCAGAACAGGTTTAGATCCCTAGATCAAGTATTTCTGATGATATTTGACTTGCTGATACATTTCTCTCTCTGCAATCCCACACTACAACTGCTGTTTCTACAGTGTATGACTATCACTGTTACAAACCTTTCTGGAATGTGATGACACAACTTATGGTTAATGTGTCAGCTGGAAATTTTCAGGAGACACTTGATATGCTTCTGGAAGTTCCTGCAACAAAATTAGCTAAATATTACATGACAGATGCTGACACACCATACATGTCCCTGCATTTTATAAGATACTGCTGTACTAAACTAAAAGCAATGTGACCATCCTTGTCCCTGATTTATGCACTGCATCTGCTGCCCACTTCAGAGGCCAGTGGTGCCTTTTTCCAGGGGAGACCAGAGGTGGTATTCATCCTAACTAGGCGTAAATTTGTCCAGGGGATCAAGGAACACCCCCTACTTGTCATTGTTGTGAGTGGGACCCATTTTGGAAGAGCACCTCCTGTTTTGTATTCCAGAGGCAAAGGCAGCCCAGAGAAACAGTGAGGCAGATGGAGAGAGAAAGAGATGATGGAGTAGTGAAAGAAATGAAGGAGAAAGCAAATATTGAGACCAAAGAATGTGTGCAGGATTCTGAGAAAATGTTTCAATGAAATCTTTTTGATGGCAATGACTCAGCAAATGATGGATGTATAATTACAACCCTCCATTTGGAAGGGTTGCAGGATGGTGGTGCAGAGTGAGCCAGAAAATGAAGGAGATGTTTTCTAGGGAGACATTATAGAGAAAATATAAAAAGAGGATATAATGCAGAAAAAGTAAAAGAAGGCAAAAGTGGTGTAGCAGAAAAGAAGGTAGAATAAAATAAAATGATAGTACTTGGTAAGGATTCAAAGTAAAGAAGACAAAGAAATGGGCAGGTATGAAGTGTGGAACAATTGAATAGAACGTGAGGTAAGAGCATTTGTTCTTATTAACAAAGAGACATTTAGTGACATTGTATTTGAGACTGTTTTTTTCAATGGGAAATTTTCTTGGAGAATATGAAAATAGAAAAACTGTTACCCATGGAATTTTTGTGTGATAAAAGCATTTAACAAGGAAACAAAAACGAAGATTCATGTACAATTTTGAACAGAAGTAGAAAGACTTTGAAAGGACATTTGAAATCTTTATGTAAAGAAGAACTTGAAATTGCAAAGGTTTATGACCTAAAGGGTTTATGGACTGGTGGCTGGGATTGTAATATTCTGTTAAAAATAACAAGAGAAAAACATTATACATATGCCGAGCATGATAAATGTTGAGGTGAGTGGGGGACAGCCCAAAACATGTTATTTTATTTTTATTTTTTTTCTGGAAAAGAAGGACATTTGATAAGTAAATGTGATAAAAGTAAATGTAATATCTGAGGGGAAATGGGACATGATTCAAAATATGTGAACTGAAATGTTTTAGTTGTAACAAACTTGGACATGTATACATGGGTTGCAAAGATGAAAATAAGAGTAAGGAAAAAGAAAGAGAAGAAAATAAGCAAAAAGTAGAAATAGAAGAAAAACTGGATGAAAAAATAATAAAGAGGATGTAGCAGAATTTCCTGTAATAAGTGATAAAGAAAATATAAACCAGGAGGTAGTAAAAGGGGAAAAATATAATTTTAAGGGTAAAAGCAGAAAAATTAAATTGAAAGGGATAAGTACAAAAGAAAAAAATGAAAGAAATGGATGAAAAAGAATGCATGAAGCTAAAGATCAGGGTCAGTATAATGGTTATGGTGTTTGACTCACAAACACATGGTACAGCGTTTGATTCTCACCTTTGAAAAGGAAACTGGTTAGGTATACAATGGTCTAGTAAAAAAGCTAGCCCTGTAATTAGGAAATTAGTGTATATTCATTAATTAAACTGAATTAATGTATAAGGAGAGTCTGTTTATTTTAAAGTTCAATACTATGTCCCCTATAGGACTAAATCTTGAATGCAATTGGAAGATGCTGATCGAGATTAATTGTTCTTAATTCAATTATTGATGTATAGTTTAGTATTTAAGTAGGTGTGTAGTTTGATGTTTTTATGTACTTCTTAAAGGCTTTGCCGAGGGGCTGGAAGTGTAATTAATGTTGTTGTCGATCTGCTGGTCCTGGCTGTTGTATTTTTTTAATTTTAGCTCTTTCGAGTGCGGTTGTTTATTTTGGTGTTTTCTATGGCCAGTGATCCATCTCTTGACATACCTAGAGTTTTTAGAGAGGACTTTAATGATGCTTCACAATGCACCCTGGATAAATATGAGGTCTAGAATTGCACTTTTTAATTGTACGAATGTACGTAGTAATGGAGTAAATGATGTTTCTAATTCTGATGCCTATATGGACAAACTGGAACAATACGTAGAACCGGGCAAGATAACCCATTTTTATTAGTGGGTGAACATGTACATTCTTTCTATCTGGTGAGTCTGGTGTTCTTTTTTCAAACTTGAACATTTGTTACATACAGAGACTGCCACCTATTTTAACATCTTAGGTTTACAACGTTATTTGGATTTGGACATTTCCCGAGAGGATTGAGAGCTTTCATGTCTCCTTCTACTCCTTTTAATATGTTGGATGAAACTGAAAAAAAAAATTTCTAAAAGGTGGCTTGCTACTGATCATTGTTGCCCTATGAAGTGTATAGCAATTGTATTTAGAACTTGATCAATTAAAAACAAACTAAAATCAAGGCTGACATTAAGTGCACGTATCAAGATCTTTCTAAACTTGTTAGTACTAGTAATTTAGATACACAAATTGCTTGTATGAATGACAAACTTAAAAACTATGAAAAGAAACTGAACATAAAACTATTAAACTCAAAGAGATCTGAGAGATTATGAAGGAGGAAGGGCATTCCTATGGCATAAGAAAGAGCGCCATCATCCTAAAGGTGGTCATACCACCTTAAATAAATATTCTAATTCATCCAAACGTGTGTCATTTGCGTCTGATGTATCTACAACTTCAGTTGGAGTGGAAGGTAATGGACACCATTTTCCTGCTTTGCCTGCTTCTCAGGATCCTGCTAGATTAAATAGAGAATTTCAAACAGAAGGCAGAAATGTGGAACATGTCATGAATGATGGGAAATGTAATCATTTTCAAATGGACCCGGCTTCACACAGGGATAATGCAAGGCAATATAAAAAAAATCCAAGTGGTACTGATTTATTTTCTTCTGATTCTGTTGTAGTTAATGTTTGAGTCTATGTTCTTACTGAAAGTCAAAGTAAAGTACTTAATTATGGACTCAAATTTATTCCAACAGTATTACCCCATCTACATGAATTGAAGTGTGATGTGTTTAGGCTATACCGTAAAATACATCTGGCACATTTTTTTGAATATAATAATAGCAACTGTGTTGAATTAAATGTTGATTCAGATATAAGTTCAGATGATAGATTTTTCTAATGCAATTTGGATGGCTATAATGGGCTCTATATCACATCATCACATGCATAAGTGTTTGAACGATGTAATATCAAACCAGGAAGTTCGAAATGCAAGAAGTCCGAATACAGAACAGTGATTTTTTTCCCAGGGAAAAAAAAAACTCTGTTCCAGTAAAAAAAAAAAAAAAAAAACACGTACACTTTAAACTTATACTAATGAGGGGGGATTCACCCCCACACCCCCCAATGTGAGGATCTTCGTCGCCCACACCCCTCCTACTTAAATATACAAACTCCGAGATCACACCATAGTGGAGGAAATAGCAAAGCTGTGAAAATGGCCCACCGATTTTTTTTCCCTGGGAAAAAAAATCAGTGTTCCACGGCTTCACTATTTTCACATTTCAGACATATGGGTTTGATATTACAATGTTCAAACACCTGTGCATTCGACGTCATAATTTATACCTATTATAATGATATAGTGAATGATAATGATTTTAAAGCTTATAGTTTGTTTAATACAGAAAATATTACCTATAAGAGTGAGTTTCTTCCTCCTTATAGGCATGATGGTATAAAAAAACTACGCAAATGTTGAATTATGCTGTGGAACATGAATTTGATCGATTTATGACAAATAGAAATTATATTGATTATAATCTTACTTTCTAAGAATGGTGTGAGTTACAAGTGCTAGCAAAAAATAAGAATATTGTCATAAAACTCTCTGACAAGGGAGGTAAAGTTGTTATTATGCATGTCCAACAAAATTATGCAAAGTGTATGAGCCATTTAAATGACAATGAGGTGTATAATATTAGTAATTTGAGAGAATATAAGCAAGCAATGTGTAATTTTAAAGTTCTGTTACATAAGGGCTATCACTTGGGGCATTTCACCAAAATGGATCTAGTAAGAACGTTTAATTGCAATAATAGTTATTTGGCAGTGTTTTATTCCCTTCCAAAAATCCATAAAGACATAATAAATCCCTCAGGCAGACGAATTGTATCGGCCAATGAATATTTTCTCTCTAATCTTGGCTTTTTGTTTCATGAAATATTATTAACTTATGTAGTAAAATTGCCTTGATATATTAGAGATCGCATGGATTTTTTAGGTAAATTATCTGATTTTGAGTGGTACGAAGATATATATTTCATAACAATAGATGTATGTAGTCTATATACTAATGTTAAACATAAATATGGATTGGAAGCAGTTCAATACTTTATAGGTGATAATCCCAAAGGTAGTTATATATTAGAATTGGTGGCTTTTTGCTTAGAATATAATTATTTTACATTTAATAATACAATCTTTCATCAATATCAGGGCATAGCCATGTGGGCATCATTTGCCCCCATGTATGCCAATCTTGTTATGGGCTTGTAAGAGTTGGTACATTTGTATCATGGAGAAGTTTTCATTAGACATGTAATTAGATATTACAGGTTTATTGATGATCTCATTTTTATTTGTAAGGGAGGCTTAACCCAAGTAAATTTGTTTGTAGAATGGTTACATCAAAACAGATTTGTTTTTTTTTTTTGTTTTAATGGTCTGCAGGTTGGTAGGGCTATTACTTTTTTAGATATAGCACTTACTATTAGTAATAATAGGCTAAACATGGCAGTTCATAGGAAATTTGCACTAGTTGCTATCCACCCCATACTATTTCCTCACTTCCTTATGGTGAATGTCTTAGAATTAGGAGATTGTGCAATAATACATTTGATTTTAATAAGGAAATTGATAGATTGTACTATATCTTTAATTCTAGGGGTATAATAGTGAAATTGTATGGACTGCTGTTGAAAAAGTTATTGAAGGTTATGAAGAGACTTCTATTAGCCATGGTCATTTTTTTATAATCATGAGACATTAAATATATATAGGTATAATAAAAATGTTAAAAGAAAAATATATTTTGTCTCTGCTTATGGAATATTTAGCCCTATACTTGTTGACTTGGTGAAATATCATTGGCAATATCTGTTTAAATATGATGATTTAGTTAAAAAGTTATGCCCATTTATAGGCATATCACATAAAAGAGGTAGAAATATTAGGGATATTTTAGTACATAATCATTTTATGTTTCCTATTATTAATTCTGTTTCTGAAATTAATATACCTTTGGGTACCTGTTCTTGTGGTCACTGTAATATTTGTACATATATTACTAGAACATTTGATGTTATTAATGGACATGCATTTTATCCATATGAAATAGTTAACTGTGAAACAGAAGGTGTTATTGTTCAGTCATCTGAATGTTGGAAAAGTGAAGTTTCGGGGGTGAAGCCAAGATGGCCAACTGATAGCAGTTTTTCAGAGCTCCATGAAACTAATATAAAAAACAGGAAATAACTTATTTTATTTTAACAAAAATACTTAGAATTGATAGATGAAAGTATAAACTATATTATTAGTAACTTTGGTGAACTTAAGATAGTTTTTTCCTGTCAAATTATAAAGGAGAATATATCATTTGTGGTGATGAGCACTTCAAAGACTTCTCATTTTGACATGGCTTTAAAAAAAGAAATATAGCTTGTGACATCTGCTCTATAAGAACTCTCAGTAAAAATGGATGATTTTAAGGAGAATTTACAAAACCTCAAGGAAAATTGTCAGAAACATACAGATTCTCTCAAGGAACTTATACAGCAGCATCAATCCAGAATAACACACTTAGAAACATCCCTGAATGATCTTGATGAAAGATTGAAGGAAGAAGAAAGCCAGAAATATTTTCTCATCAAACAAAACATTTGGCTTCTCAATATAGTGGATGACCTGGAAAACAGGGAGAGAAGGTCAAATATAAGGATTTTTGGCGTCCCTGAGAGAGTTGAAGGAGAAAATCTCATTTCTTTCCTGAATACCTGGATACCAGAGATTTTAGATTTAAAGGAGGGTCTGTCCTTTGGTATTGAAAGAGCTCATAGAGCTTTAGGAAAGCCAGTGTCAACATCCCCCTCTACTCCTCCCAGATCAATAGTCATAAAGTTTCTATCTTATTTGGACAAGGAGTTGGTCCGAAAATATGCCTAGAGGAAAAGTCCATTCAAATTTTATCAAAACCCAATTAAGTTTGATAATGACTATTCTACCACAGTTTGGGAACAGAGGAAAAAAGCTTGACCATTAATAAAACTGTTAAAGCAGAATAACATCAAAACTCAGCTTGTCTTTCCTGCCAGAATAAAAATTCTATATTAGAATGAAATTAGATCATTTAATGCCCTAGAGGAAGCCACTGCCTTTATTAAAAACAATAACAGTATTTCCTTACCTGAAAATATGGAATGGGCATCTGCATCTCTGAAAAGAGTTACTGATAAATCATCTTGGACTGATGTTAAAAAGAAAAAAAAACAAAAAAGTGAGTCAAAGATTGCTGTTCCCACTAAATCTCTCAAAGCATCCACTGCAACTGGACTTTAATTTGTTTTATACTTGCTAAATCTTCAAGTAAGGTATGTCATGACAATATTTTTCTTATTGCTTTTCTTTCTCTTTTTACTTTTTCATTTCTATACTTTTTTGTTCACATACAAATTAAATAACTGTTTATGCTTTTAGTATATTAGTATAATATTACTGGTTTATTGAGTGATATAACTGAACAGTAAGCTATCTTTGCTTTTATGACCTTAAGATAACATGCTTTATTTCAAATAATATATAGCCCTTTGCCCTGCTAAATGTTCTTTTGGGTTATTACACAGGCATAGTCACTGCTTAGATTATTTATAAAAACTGTTTTGGATACATGGGATAACAGGGCATATCTATGATTTAGTATATATTAACTAGTTTTTTTAATATAAGAGATATCCAAATACACTAAACACCAAAAGGCAACCACGGACTTGACAAAATTCCAGTATAAATATGTTAAAGTAAAAACAATGTAAACGTTTATTCTGCAAGCGCTTTCACATTTGCTTCCTCAGACCGTAAAACTTTTTCAAAGCACAAACACTTGTTTAAATAGTGGTCATGTGGTAAAAAATCAATTATTCAATTAACGTGACTTAAAAACACAGCATTATTTAAATGCATTTCCTAATATGTATATAGCATATAATATATGAATAACTTACATAGAATTTAAAATATTTATATCCAAACATTGCATTATTGTTATTCTGTTCATATTCAGCATATCGTTCCAGTGCAGCTGTGTTAAAAAGTTCTAGCTTCTTTCAAGCACACAATTGAAAAGCGAACTGCTACCTTAGCCCTTAGCACTAGAACTAATGCACATCAGTATCTAGCTGATAAAACCCATTCCAACAACTTTAACCAAAAATCAACCATGGTTAGTACAGCGAACAAGAAGGATCATACACAAATCATATACCATGCTTTAAGCACAATACAACTAAAACATCCATACAGCTAATGTGCATACAATCACCGGATGCATCCATACACAGATGTGAATGTAATATTTTACATAACAAATAAAATAAAACTAAAACGAAGAATTACTAAACTCTATACATCTAACTAATTATTCTAAATACTTAAATCTTGAAGTCGCTAAACAAATAATAATGAACTAGAATAACCATGTTATTGTCATAACACACTCATAAACTAACATCATATTATACCTTAACATATAATCAGATACTGTAAGGGATAGAAATACCAGGTATTAATATTCGCCTAATATAATTGAAGCTACTGAAAATTAGACATCCAAATATCTAGAAACGCTACACAATGGTCAAAATATATATTACGTATATAGAGCAAACAATTGATTAATGAAAAGTCTAATTTGTTAGATAAATATGAATTTAAAATGAAAATATGAACTATACACAAATTAACTGATGTATAGCATTGCTATAAAGGATTGATAATTCTTTGTATGACAAACAATACAGTCCATAATGGTGAGAACAAATAATATATGCCTATACATCATGTTTTAACTTGAAATATGCCTGTTGTTTCATGACTAAAATTATTCAGTGGCTAAATTATAAATATAGCCCCAATAATAAGTTGTTTTCATTAGTTATAGCGAATTGATCTTTTTCGAAGGATGGGCTTGATAGATGCTTTTTCGTTAAGGCCCTTACCTTTATCTGCCCTCAGTCTAAAAATCCAAGTTAGCTCTTTGTTTTCTGTAATATTTCTTGTATTGCCTTCTCTAATAGTTGGTTGATTTATATCAATCACCATGAATTTGAAAGAATGCTCAGTGCCACATGAGTGTACATGTTTCGCAAGGGCATTATTTAAATAGTTGATTCTAATAGCATACAAATGCTCTCTTATCCTCTCACGAAATGCCCTGTCAGTTTTTCCTATGTAGTGTGATGAGCAGTACTGACATATAACTAAGTACACTACGTGCATTGTATTACAACTGGCTGATACCTTAAAATGATAAATTTTGCCTGTATCAGGATGTACAAACCTGTTTGTTTCTTTGATATGCGCACAATAATTGCATTTTTGACATGCAGATGTCCCTAAATGACCTTCCTTCCTTAATGTATCTCCTTGATAACATAAAAGTCTTTTGAGATTAGGTTTATTTTTAAACTGATATCTGGGGTTTTCCCCTACTATATTTTTGAGATGTATATCTGTAGTTAGGATACGCCAGTGGTGTTGTATTATTCTCATAATATCTTGATTATCTTTAGTGTAATACAGGGGTATTTTCAGAGTGGATATTGCACTTTCTTTGTTACTTTGCTCAATTCTGGTGTCAGAATAATAAGGAGCAGCTCTGTTATATCTCAACAAATCCATATCCTGCAATCCTTGTTCTACTTCATGTGGGTGGTACCCATGCTTAATTAACTTATTTTTAAAGACATCTATTTCTTTTTTATACCCATCATGTGTGGCATTGAGGCGTGATATCCTCATGCCTTGTCCTTTAATGATATTCCTCAGGATTCATGAAGCTTGCGCCAGGCGCAGGCATAGCGTAGGCAGTATAACGCCAAATATGGCCGTCGAGCGATTCAGGTACGATCCAATTCCACGTGCACTACCGGCGTACACCAGAACTGCACAGCCCCCGGCTTAGGTATGCTAATCACCCGATGTGCAGTGTCGCACCATGCAAATGAAGGCATATAGCGATTCATGAAGTAGTGCAGGCGTAGCATAATCCCACGGAAATGTAAACCAAAAAACACGGTTTACATTTTCCCAAACAGAACATCGGAGCTATGGAAGAGGGCCAGACCCAGGTATCACAACGTTAACATATGCCAATGGCGAAATACACAGCCAATGGCATAAGAAAAGATGCACAACACGTAAATAACAACATTTAATGTCATGTCCACAGTAACGCACAGCACAACCGCAGGGTATGTGTGCGGAAGCTGTAACATAAAGAAATAATATAAAAATGTCATAAAATCGCAACGTAATAGAAATCAGGTTTACAGCATGATACAAAATGGTAGGCATGGAACACCACAACCAAGGTGCAAGGGTTGCTAAGGGCCTGCGATAGTGTTTGGCACGGTAACTATGAATTAGTAGTCAATGCCATGCAAATGAGGCAGATAATACTAAATCGCAAATGTCCCGCCGGATGAAGGTTGTACCATACGGCGCAGCGGTATAACACCGAGGAGTGGCTTAGAGGAGATACATGACATCAGCAGAGGGGTGTGCCACCATAGCAGTAAGCACATTGGAGCAATGCAAATCTGGCCTGTCCATTGCTAAGCAAAGCTGCAGGACAGGGGTGGGGAGGAAGGTATAGAATCGTTTAGCTGAGAGCACACATGGTGCCCAAAAGAGCATGTGTACGGGGATGAAAACGTACCCGAAACCCAGTAATCGGACGCACGCGCCACAAACAATAGCAGAAACAGGAAGGTCAGGGGAAGAAAAGAAGGAAATGCGGAAGTAGGGTAATTGGAGTACTAATGAGCAATCAACACCAATCAACCCACGAAGGCCAATCGACGGCAGCTGACAAGTCTGCTTGCAGAAACCTGCAAAACAGGATAGGGGAGGCATTGGAATGCAAAGAAAGGAGGCGAGGTATTGGATTGCAAAGATAGGAGACCTGACACAGCAGAGCAAAGCAAACCGACAGCAGACTGGCAGTAGCACACATAACGCAAGATACGCCAGGTCCAGGAAAGTACAAATGAAAGTAGGCTGCAGGATGCATGCCAGAAAATGGTAGGTGCAATGTGCAGAAATGTAAAGGGAAGGTCAAGAGGTAATCCACGGCAGGCAAATGTAATTCAACACCAAAGGCACCACAATAGTAGTTCCGCAGTAAAACACATAAGATACCCTGTAGCTACGATCGTACATACACACCCTATGACATCATCGGTGTTCACAGCACAATAGTATAAAGTGTGAAAGCACCCAACACACACCTGTGTATTTCCAAACACTGCACCATAGGTGTAAACACACGGGGAACTTTTAAAATGTACATGTTGGGAGCTGCCATAGCTGTGATTCATCAGCATGTGTTAGAGACTGACGGTGTTGTGGAGGATGATGCCGACAACCACCGCAGGCCTCGGAGGAGAAGGAGAATGTTCAGACCAAGGGTAACCTACCAGGGGCTACATGACCTGGAGATAGTCGAGCATTACAGGGTGGACAGGGACATCTTACAGCAAATAGTGGAGCTGTGCCGGCCACACCTGAGAACCAGAAACAACAGAGGGGAACCCGTCCCAGTGGACACGAAGGTATGTGTAAGTCTGCGAATACTGGCCACAGGTACCTTTCAAAGGCCAACTGGAGATATAATGGGTATCTCACAGGCATCAGCATCCAGGGTACTACACCAGTTCCTGGATGCCATGTTACCACATGCCAATGAGCAGTTATACTTCCCCAGAACTCAGGAGGAGTTGGCCAGCAATATGCGCCACTTCCACCGTGTGGCACACTACCCGGAGGTACTGGGTGCGATAGACTGCACGCACATACAAATCAAGTCACCACCCAGTGAGCAT
The DNA here is from genome assembly GCF_019279795.1 of Protopterus annectens. NCBI lineage: Eukaryota > Metazoa > Chordata > Ceratodontiformes > Protopteridae > Protopterus > Protopterus annectens. Next base: position 1,554,094,247 of record NC_056729.1, on the reverse strand, counting down.
GGTAGGTGCTACATAAACCGCAAGGGATTCCACTCCATCAACTGCCAGGTTGTGTGCAATGCCCAGGGCATTATCATGGATGTGTGTGCTGGCAGCCCTGGAAGCTACCATGACTCCCATATCTGGCATGCCTCACAGCTGTATCAGGTATTTGTCATGGGGGACATCCCACATGGCCATCTTGTGGGGGATGCTGGCTATGCACTGGAGCCATGGATGATGACTCCCATCAGAAATGCACACACACCCATGCAAGAACGCCATAATGAGGCACACGCACAAACCAGAATCATCATAGAGTGTGTGTTCGGGATGCTGAAATCACGGTTCTGGTGCTTGGATACATCTGGTGGAGCCTTGCAGTACTCTCCAGGCATGTGTGCCCACATCATCATAGTATGTGCCATGCTACATAATATGATCCTGCGGAAGCAGCTGCAGCAGGGACAAAATGGTGAAGGCCCTCATAGTCCACCGCAATTGCCAAGGCCATTACAGGCACAGAGGGATTTAGACCATGAACACACTGTGCCAGCCCCAGTAGGCAGACAGAGGCGTGCCCAATATGCCTATGCCTTGGCAAAGAGGGAACGTATAGCACATACTCTGACAGTGTAGGCCCCTACAGACTGACACCTCTCCACCTGCACACACAGTAAAATGGATGGCACACAAACATGACCACCTGGAAATTGTAATGTATAGGTGGCCCAATGTGTGACTCCTACATAGGCAGCCCTCAAACATTGTAAACACAACAGCTAGTGGAACACGGAATGCCAACACCTGAACAGTACATGAGCCTTACAGCATATGGTGGTGCTGCGTGCCTGTCACGTTCCCGCCAGATATATATATATATATATATATATATATATATATATATATATATATATATCTATATATATATATATATATATATATATATATATATATATATATATATATATATATATATATATATATATATAGATATATATATATATGTACACATATGCATATATATAATACAGATAGTAAGGGCAATAGAGTGATATATGGTGATATAGATGGATTCAGCGATATCTGCAAATATAATAGATAGTTCAACAACATTCATAACACCTTGGAGGTACAAATAAATAGGATACCGCCAACCATGGAATGTGTAACATACCGACATGCGTAACCACGAGGCTGAAAGACCGATAGAACACAGTACCGGAACAGTACAGCCGCGAGTAATAGTATGATGATATGAAGGGACAGTTAGTCACCGCTGCCGGTGTTGCGGTCCACGTAGGTACTGTGTTCAACTGTGTCTGTGAGTGCCGTAGTCTGTGTAAGTGTGCATTGAGGGTGCCGTGCACGTCTCTGTGTGACTGTAATGTGTGTGTGTGTGTCCGCAAAATGTGTTTGTTAGTGCCAAGTCAGAGGCAGATCAGTACGGTAGGTGTGGGTATAGCTAGCTGTAGGCATACGGTTACTACCTGTCCCACAGTAGGAGGGACAGCCCCACCCTGGGCAGGTGTGTCCTGACATAAAACAGTACAAAGGGCAAATGTCCAAGATGGTAGGACATTAATATGTCCCATATATAATGTAACAGTCATATTTAATAGTTATGCCTGTATGTAAGAAATGTAAATGTTACATGCAATATGATAAGTAGCCCAAATCACACAACAATAGGTATGTATTGAGGATAAAAGTATGTGCTAACCTGTGTAATGACCGTGGCTATGTGTTGGCCTGTAAACACCGCTGTGTGTCCCGCAAGTGTCCAACAATGACCATATGAAAAGGTGGCAACAAATGGCAAACAGGCTCTTTTACCAACACAACCACAATGACTGCAAATATCTGGGACAGAAATACAAGGGATAGCTGCCACTAAAACATATCCCTTGATATATCGCTGCAATTACGGAGGTATACAAGTAGCAAGCTCACCTGCAGACGATATAGAAACCAATTATCAACGGCCCAACGTACAATCCCGTAACATAAGTCTACTAATTGTTAGCTCTCTAATTAGGGACGGAGCCCACACACATATATACGGATTATGTAGAAATGCAAGGCCCACAAACCTGTATATGCTACGTACACCCACCGACATCCCCCACACTAGAAACTAAAGCAATACGGACTGTAATAGCAGCACAAACATCCAGTCAGTCAATTACATCTGCAGAACGCTCAACATACCGTGTGAGAGACACAATTAAAGGTGTCATGCAAAATTGCAGGCGTTGTATAATGGAACAAACAGCCATGTTACAGGTTTTGTTTGCAATACTCTGTTATCAGACGATGGGATGACAGGTACACCCACATGTTGAACCAAATACTCTACCTGTCACACACAATCCACGGGGGACATGAATCCAAAGTATACTTGTCTCCATGCATAGCAGTTGCAATTACACATAACAAAACACAATACAGACCGTCTCCCCGAAGGTAGGGCAAATAGGCAACGCCCAAGTGGAGAATCCAATTATACCCCACTGTTGCTGCGTAATTGGCGAATGGAGTAGCTGCACAGCTGATATGCAAGTAATTAGTCACTCAGGAACACCAATTGGCGGGATGAATCCACATGTTACAGGTATCAACGTATATAAGGATGACTTGCCAGACATTCAAACCGTATGCTCATACCAAATACCAGTTGAAACACTGTGAGAGAGATAGAAACGAAACACCGTAACGATAACAAGGTATGTAGAACGCCCGATATGTAAGGTTATGTATAGCATGATCTGTATTAATTAGTTTTACTGTAGGTATAGCCTGGTTTGCATTAATTAAACGTGTCTGCAATGCATAAAGTGGGGAAAGGTATTTATGTAGTGATGTCTTGCTGAGCATACTAACGCTTGTAGAAACTGTGCGTCCAGTAGTGGGACACAAGGTACACAGCACAGACACCACAAGGGATGCTACATGAGGGCGTTAAACAGAACAATTCCATACAACCCGCCATCAGTGGTAAGGAATGTCCAACAAGGACGTGCCATAGCAGGGGATAGTATATGTTGATATACTGTCACAGCACGCATGTGTATGGGCATATAACGTTAATGACATATCTATGGTGGTCCCGCTGTGCAAGTATGCTTTGCATTATGGGATACTATGTGAAATATGTGTAATGTATAGTATTATAGGTAGATATGACAGATATTCTACACAGCATAACAGGCATATCATGCATACCCCAGGTATCGTCAATTGGTATGTACAATAACAGGATACATATGGCTTGTAGGCATGGGACATTGTAATAGCATGATAGCTAATCTAAATGGAAGGGCTACCAAGTAACCATGCACAAAGGACATGTAATAGCTTCACAGGTGCATAGTGGGGTACTATGCAGTCTGGCAAGTCCATGTGTAAGCACAACTACAGTGTTCACACTAGTGACACCTCTCTAGGGTAGTGTCCTGTGAACAGCAGAGCCATGTGTCACCTGCACCTCTGCACAGTACAGCCACTGCAGTGATCCCAGGCGTACATGTGTCTCCCAACCACCAAGGGAGGTATCACATGAACAGTGCTACCGAGTGTCCCTGCGTGATGTACATAGGACTTATGTTCCAAAGCATGGTGAGTGTCCAGTTTGGGAATGTAACCCACAAGCACATCCCACTCATTGTGGCGTGTGTGCACATATCCATTAGCATGTTGCTCACAGTGGCCTCTGCTTATGTCGCGTATGAGGAGTATATTCATGAATAATGTTGTGGATGTGGGCCCTGTCTGATCAGCAGAGGTCACCCCTGAGTATGTAGTATGCAAATGTGTACAGATGTGGTGTCCGTAGTGCAGCCGCATATTTAAACTGTCGGAGCTCAGTAAATGTCATGGCGTGTTAATGTTGTGGCATGTAAAGCTGTAGCTGTTATGTAAGATACACCCTAAATGGGGTGGTGTACCCTTGAATGTGTGTAGATGTCTTGAGTTCAGAGGTACAATGGGTGCCTATGTACCAGCTACACACCCAGTACAGATAGATGTGGCCACGTAGAAGGATATCCACGCCACAGTGGCAATACGGTAACCACAGGAGTGGGTGCGACATATGTGTGTACTGCAAACATGTACAATGTGATATGTATGTAGGGGACTACCATCCATGTGATAGTCAGTGAGTGAATGGTGTAATGCAAAGGTGATGTGCATGCACCTTGTGTCATGCAGCTTGATGCCATGATAGTCATATTATGTATCTGTCACAGCGACACCCATATGGATGGAGTCAGTATCAGCTGGTGGAGCAATCATGGCACTTTGTATGCAGGGGTTTGAAAGCTAGGCAGGGAAAGTCCCCTGTGCTAGCCTGTTCCGCAGGGAAGCATATACTGAACATGAGGGGCCCTATGACTGAGGACTGTGGTATGCCAAATGTACCTGCCATGTACTATGGTATGCTGGCTTCACTGTGTGCCCTGTCCATGAGCCACATAGCATAACATCCTGAGACACAGGGTACGATGTGCAGGTGGACGTGTATGTTGTCAATACCAGAATGGGGAATGGTGCTGAAAGGCAATGAGAGGACAATGTAGGATGTGTGGACTCCCGTACCATCAGCAACTGCCCTGGTAACTGTATGAAAGGAGTCCACCATGTGTAGGGGCCATGCTCTGGCCCTAACAAGCCCAACCCAGGTGGCAGCAAAGGACGGGAGCCCAACAATGTCTCTGTGAATGACGTCCTTGATGATGTGCCCCATAGCCATGCAGAACAGTCCAGTCAGGTGTGTAGGACTATAGTCCCACTTGTGCATTGTGGTGCCACCTGTGTGTAGTGTGATAAATGCTGCTGTGTGCCATTCAGGGGCTACAATGTCTGAAACAAGGCTGTTACTGAATATGGTGGCCTAGTGGGGAGACATGTGATTCAGAGGTTGGTGGACATCACAGCCTGGGACGTTGGAAGGTGACATGGGGCCAGTGTCCCAGGACATATAGAGTGTAGGTCAGTACTGTGTAGGTGTGACCACAGGGACACCACAATGTTCATGTATGGATTGTGGCCCTGTAGTGAGTGAGAGGGTGTAATGTTAGCATTGAATCCATCCTCCAGCATGTTGCCAACATCACCTGGGTCTGTAATGTTCCTGAGTGACTGTTGTATGTGACAGCAGATGTGGGTGTTGCCATCGACTACTGACATACCACCATAATGCCTGGTGGTACACCCGGAATGTGTGGCAGTCATGTTTATGTAGCTAGTCTTGGAGTATGTGATGAGGGACCCTGTGGCCCCACCACTGACCAGTGAGCCACCCACACATGGGAATGTACACCACTGTGCAACAGCCTACACCTATTGTTGTACATCATATGTCCATGGAACATGACCACCAGAGTGGCGTCTGTTATCCGGTGTGTACCATCATGGCTCTGTGTGGAATAGCATGATCCATGCAGTTGTGTACATGCTAATGAAGTGCACTGGGGTATGTGTCAGCATTTGTATGTGCATTGTCCATCCGCACGGTTGTCATGACGTTAACAACCGCTGTCAGCAGACGTCTGTAGTAGGTGTTGTAGTACTCATGTACTGTGTATGCTGTGATGGGTGTGGTGCCGGGATGTGGCTAACAAGGTTGATTAGCATATGTTCGGAATCCACCAATGAGAGGATAACCCCAGGTGTAACACCAGTCACATGGTGGTAGTGTTCATGCCAAGGTTAATGTAGGTCTTGGAGGTGGTGTGTATGGGTTGATCCAGCAGAAAGGAGGTTATGACTCATGGATGTGTCGGTACATGAGTGGCTATCCTAGTGAAGTGTGGGGTAGTGTGAGTCACACATCAGTAGTAGCTGTCTGAGGCCTACTGTCCAATATACCAACAAAGAAGGTATGTTAACCGTGGGGTATGATGTTGACTCTGTAGCTTGTTACAATGTGTATAGTGGTCCTGGACACAGTTAGTTGCACATGGAGCACCTCTGATGCATTGTGCTAAGTAACTTGCCAGGATGTGTGCAAAACATAGTGGGATATGGGAACCCCTCAGCTGTGGGTGTGCTGGTCCAGGTATGTGTCTGAAAGGTATGGTCTGTCTATAACCTGTCATCGCAGGTGTGCTCTGCAGAGCCTAGAGGCAGGTTCCAGTCACTGCAGAGATGTTTGAGTAGTGCATTATAAGGTGTGCCTTGCCTGCGTGCATCACAGAGGAAGATGCAAGCATTGTGTCACATGACCCCATGTCGTGCCTGCCAGTTCCCATCCTGCCGGTGACAGTTATTGGAAACTGTGCAAGACAGGCAGTATAGAAGCAGAAAGAGCCTTACATGTGTGCTGTACTCCCAGGGCTGACAGGTGCAAGTCATCTGTGCCACAGCATTGTGTTTGACCAGGTCAGTCAAAGCGGACAGATAACAGATGCCGGTGGAATGACTATAGGAGCATAGGCAACTGTTGAAGTGACACAGTCGGTCATTGTACAGTGGTATCATGTCCAGACTAATGCATAATGCTCCCAAGGGCTTGGCCCACACCCTCAGGGTTATAAGACTGGTGAGCTATTGCATGTCCCTGCACACGTAGTCTGTGAAGTGGCATCACAGGGCAGTCACACTAACATGGAGAATGACAGTCACATCGTACCTGGTGAGGTGTGGCATGGGTGCATAGGTTATGTTGCAGAAGTAATTACCCGACAGCAAGATGTAAGCCTGCTGTGTGAACTGCAGTGTGACTCCCTACAGAGTCATCTATGACTGGTGTGTTGTGAATGTTATAACTCCCTATTGGCTGTATGTGATGGGCACACATGAGTCTGTGGGCTATAAGCTGGTGATGTCCATGATGGGGACTACCTCTGGTGCCTATAGTGAGTATGGAGACGTACTGCACAAGTGGTCCTCGTAGGTGTGGCCAGTGGTGTAGATCATGTGAGATTATGTGATGGGTGGGGTGTGTTGCGAATGTTACACATCCCCAAATGACTGTCAGGTGCAGTCAGGGTTGGTGACAGCATTACCCCCAGCCATAGCTGTCAACCTCCTGTCCTCAAAATGAGGAACATTAGCCCTCATGCTGTGTGACAAATGGGCAAAACGTGGAACACTTACAACTGGCTTACTAACAGCTTCAACTAGGAAGGGCATATGATGGCCAAAATAGGCTGGTTTTACGTATAAAAAAGATATTCTAATGAATTAATATGATTCCCATTTATTTAGCCATGGCTAGCAGGTAAACAATTCCCAACAATGAATGTGTGTCAGACCCTTTCAATGTGGAACCTTGAGGAATATGCACCTTTTAGAACCCCAAATGAGGCACGTTCCTTGTAATGAGGTACACTTGAGAGCTATGTCCCCAGCACGGCTGCAGAAGTGCATCCCCCACAGGCTGTAGTGTCGTATGTTGGGAGGTGAGCATTGAATGTGTACATGAGACAATTGCTCTATTGCCACATGTACGACATATCCCTCATATAGACAGGCAGTAGCACTGGTACATGACAGTTGGACATGCCTGTATATACAACCATGTCCCACAGGATATGTGCGTTACATGTGCACAACAGCTGTTGTACCATAAGCAAGCTGGGAAGTGTAGGACAGCCAGTGTACCTGTGGGAAATGGTGTGGAATGGGTGCTATAGTAATCAGTAGCTCATGACATGCTCACAAGTTCTGAACAAGTGCCTAGCATGACCATACAATGCAGATAGGGTGCTGGATAATATCAACCCACAAGTGGTGATGACAGTCATTTTGGGCGGGCACCGCGCTATAACCCTGCTGAGTATGGTGTGCATGTCCATGAACCATTAGCACTGTAGATGTTAGCAGTACAGATGTACAAGACAGCACGGATATTTGATTACAAATACCTTTGCATGTCACAGGAGTGTTCCACCAGTGGCCTGTTGACAGACTCACAACTACAAAAGGTGCAAGAGTGGCATGTGCACATCACACCAGTGCCAGCTACAGTAGAACAGGGTTAATGTGTTGTACCCCACCCTCATTGTAGCCCATACCACACAGACAAATGTTAGGCATCTGTGTATGTAAGGCTGTGAATGGCCATGACTTATCGGTATAGCTGTGTCAGTGTTGTGAACAACATACAGAATGGGCTGTGTAGGTGAGGTGTGTGACATATGTGCACAGTCTGATGAATGATACCAGCATTATCACCGCTAGTTGAACATCCCTGTACCCATAAACTACTACCTAGGCTGTTGTCAACATTATGGACACTGTGTAAGGGATGGTGCTGTGCAGTGCACCCCCTGATTTGGTGACATCTCCAGGCCCCTTAGGTAGTCATATGAGGTACCCATGTCATGTCAGGGTGCCATCCATGAGCACGGAGATCACTGGACAGGCATATACAGCACTGTGGTGACCAATATTGGATCACATACCACCTTTGAGGGGTAATGGCTATGCATGGATGTGCGATACCAGCCTTCACAATCCTCACCTCCACTATGCAGCATGCTGTCTACCTTGCAGAAAGACATTTGCTACACCATGATGATGGACATGCTACATGTCCATATCCTGATCTATAAGACATATGTCATGGACAGCCACCGTCCTAATACTAGGATCGCCACAGGCTGGACAGATCCCTGTGCCATATATGTGACATACTCCCGCCATACCATGCAACCCTGTCCATCAAAGCTGCACATGTCATCCCAGTCATACATGGTGTGATGGCTGCATGGTAGATGTACTATCAACTGACTGGATCAGTAATGTGGCACTGATGCACCTTGCGGTGGCATAATGGTTGTCTGTTACAGCTTGGAAACAATGCCTGCACATGCTATGGTTGATAACCATCCCTGCGAATGTCGTCTGACTAGCCATTGTCCCATGTCTATCACATGTGCAATACAGGCGATCCATGGCAGGATGTTGAAAAGTTGTACAGTGCTGTGTAGATGTATATGGCAAAACACATGCATGTACAGGTGTCCATGTGTATGTGTGCATTGTCACTCCTCAAGTCCATTACGGCTGTGTCTGTGTTGATATGTGACATATACACAGCATCCTGGTCAACAGCAGTACCGTGGACACATCCAGGCATGTGCAGATAGGTAAGAACACAAGTGCAGGCAAATAGACATGCCCACAGCAAGACAGCATTTACATGGAGTATGAACACTGTAATGAGGTGACACACATATATGGTGATGATATCCAATGCATAATGGGTGTGACATATGTGTGACACAAACACGTCAGTCGTGTCAGTGTCATGATGCTTTGCAAAGATAACTGTGCAGATGTAGTAGATGTCATAGAAATGTATGTGCAGCAGTATCTCTGTACATCTCTGAAACTGTGACCTGTCACCATCATTATGTCTTACAGATAATGCCCCGTACACGCCTCCCAGCATACACCCGCCAGGTGGATGATGTCCTCATCCCACAGCTCTATGACAACTATGACTTGTTGTTCAGCCATGTGCCACAGCATGCCCAGCAGCGGGATGACCTGTGGCAGGATCTACACAGGAGGGTGAACAATGTGGGTGGCCATAACCGCACCTACCAGCAGGTGCGCAGACACTGCACGGACTTGATACGACATGCAAAACAGCGTGCCACTGCAATCGCCAGGGAACAAGGTGGAACAGGTGGTGGGCCACCAACCCAGCCCCCACTCACACACACACCGAGGAGCTACTGGCCAGTCTGGGGACACCCAGGGAACAGCATCCAGAAACACTAGCTGCCATCTTGGAGGTGGGTGTCTCCTAACCAAGGAGCCTGGAATTGCCTGGTAAGTCAGTACTGCACATATGGCTATTATAACCCATGTAGTTGCATGTGTCACTGTACATTATATAAAGTAACAACATATGCAAGGTATGTGGACACACATGCTGCATACTACAGTATGCTACGTTGTGTATGCACACATGTGCATACTATATGCTATTACGCAGGTGAATGTGTTCACATGCACAGTGCAACCTGTGGCTGTCATACAGTCATGGATAATGTTCATACTGGTGTGTCACCCATATACAGGTACCTCTGGTGTGCCGCACAGACATGAGTCCGTTGCAGGTGAGACTGTCATCAGTATCAGGCATGTTACAGTGTAGATCTATTTGCCATGTGGCCAGTTAACACTTGCACACCTGATGTTTGTTCCAGTCACAATATGCAGGTCGCACCACCCTTCATTCACACAGGCCACCCATGTGCAATATATAGAAACGTAATGATACACAGACTTGAAACCACAGTACTTGTCATTGCAACATGTGTGGTCAGCTGTGCATACAATGGTGGAGTGTTCTACAATGGAGGCATATGTAGTATGCATTGGAACAACATGTGTGGTACGCACACAGTACCACACAGTGAGCTGTGATATGGGCAGCCCACAGGTGTCACCATTGTGTCATATGCCCCTGCATTGGGTGCACACATTGTGATGTGCCACCTGACATGTCCCAGACATGTAGAGTTCTGTCTGCAATATTGTCACACTATCGCATGACCTATACCCCACATACCAAACATACAACCCGTTGTCTGCATAGCCCTGTGGATTGTGACATATCTGACATCTATGGGTGTATGTCATATGGGACAACACAGACATGTGAGATAGATGGCCATCACACACAATTGGCCAACACATGTGCACACATGGCCATGGGGGAAGGCCAGAGACATGTAGCCACACAGTACATGGGATGTGTATACACCCTGTTGCACATTGTCCACACATGGTCCAATTATAGCCTTAGTTGACCGACCGATTATACAGTTGATGTGGTACACTGGACAACCTAAAAGCCTGTGCACAGCTACTGGAGGTGTCACTGAAGTCTACCATATACGATCTGTTGAACATCACAACTGTGTTGCAGTTATGGCTATGCAATGTGTACATATTATGCATTCTACAGCAACATAGATGCCTCATGATGCCATGCAATGGCACAGTGTCTGTACTTCACACTGTATAGCAATGTAGATGGCTCACACTACCCTCCCATGCTCATGCACATTTGCTAAACATGCATTCTATCTGTAGGGCATACACACAACACTGCAATGTGAAGCCCATTATGATGCTGTACATGTGTCAGGACACCATTGTGTCAGACATGTATGCATGTTAATGCACATGTCAGCAGATTACATGTCAAGGTCACGTCAGCCATGTGTACTGTTATCCTGTTCTGGGCCACATGGTGTATCATGGGGATGCATGCATACTACCATGATTGTGTGAACTGCATGGCTACTGATATGACACCTGCTTGCTGTAGTGTGCACCCCAGGGAGGTATGCTTACTAACACTATTAATGTCTGAGCTGCATGCCCTCTGCTGTATCGCAGGCATGCTGCATGCCATCTGACAAGTCACATGCATGGTGTGTCTGTGTGTGTCTGTGTTTGTGTGTGTGTGTCTGTGTGTGTGTGTCTGTGTGTGTGTGTGTGTGTGTGTGTGTGTGTGTGTGTGTGTGTGTGTGTGTGTGTGTGTGTGTGTGTGTATCTGTGTGTGTGTGTCTGTGTTTGTGTGTGGGTCTGTGTGTGTCTGTATTTGTGTGTGTGTGTTTGTGTGTCTGTGTGTGTCTGTGTTTCTGTGTCTGTGTGTGTGTGTGTCTGTGTGTGTCTGTGTGTGTGTGTGTGTGTGTCTGTGTGTGTCTGTGTGTGTGTCTGTGTTTGTGTGTGTGTGTCTGTGTGTGTGTGTCTGTGTGTGTGTGTGTGTGTGTTTCTGTGTCTGTGTGTTTCTGTCTCTGTGTGTGTCTGTGTTTGTGTGTCTGTGTTTCTGTGTTTGTGTGTGTGTGTGTGTGTGTGTGTGTGTGTGTGTGTGTGTGTGTGTGTGTGTCTGTGTTTGTGTGTGTGCCTTTGTGTGAGTCTGTGTGTGTGTGTGTGTGTGTGTGTGTGTGTGTGTGTGTGTGTGTGTGTCTGTGTTTGTGTGTGTGTTTGTGTGTGTGTGTTTGTGTGTGTCTGTGTGTGTCTGTGTGTGTGTCTGTGTGTGTGTCTGTGTCTATTGTACTTTACAGTATTTCTTTGCATTAACAGGTGATGTAGGTGCGTTACCCTCCTGCGGTCCATCTGATGTTAGTGTCCCCACAGATACTAGCGGTGATGAACATATGCATGAGGTACAGGCAGGGTTGTCAGGGGCTGAATCTGTGCCAATGGTTACCATCCCAGCTATGTCCCCCTCTTCCCCGCACACAGTTCTGCTGCCAACACATACCGCATCACCAGTGGACATAGAGGAAGGACAGTCAGCGTCTGTTAGCGTGGAACAGGAACGTGTGGTGGCTACAGAAGGTGTGTCTACACACCATGGTGTCAGTGTAATGACTGCAGATGTGCCACACAGGCATGTGGCTGGTGCTGCTCGTAGGAGGACCTCTGGCAGACATGCACCTGCAGGACACAGCCCAGCAGCTGGTATCACCAGACGCATGTTCCAGACTGTAATGGCGGCACAGGCACATGCTGAATGGCAGAATAGAGAAGGGCAGAGGCTGCAGAGGGCTGCTATCTATACCCTAAATGACAACATCCAGGCATTGGTAAATGCTCAACAGCAGATTGCTAATGTTCTGGATAGGCGATTAGGTGAAATGGTCGGAATCCTTGCCCGAGGCATGGCAATTCGCGAGCGGGAGCTGTCTGTGCTGGAACATCTGGTAGGAGTGAGGCGTAGGCCACGTGGATGTAGGCCAGCAACACCACCTAGTGTAGGTCGACGTGAGCTTGTCACCTCACATGCCCGCTCCCATAGCGCCGGTAGCAGTAGCAGTGCAGCTGGTGCTGCACTGTCAACACCAGGACACAGCAGGCCACATGGACGTGGCCCTGGACATTCTCAGTGGGGACACGGTTCCAGCGGACATGTGTCATCGGACAATAGCCACTCTGTACCTCCTCCTGGTAGTGCCCGTGCAACCCCAGGCAGGCACAGGTCACATGGCCGTGGACGGACACAGTGAGCTGTACAACCTGCTCTGTACAATCTGGGGCTGTCAATTATACCCTGTGTAGGCCTCACAAATGGCAGAACTGTGTACACACATACACGCACACAGCAAACACAACTGTAGGGCTCCACAACATCCACATGCATTCTGAACAGACATGGCCAATCAACTCACCGGACCTTACACACACACATGATGTTATCCATTGGTGCAGCCTATGCCCCTGGCAAACATATCATCCTGCGCATATGATGAAGCCTGTGCCACATCCCTGTCATCCACACCATCGGTGCAGGGTTATGCACAAATATTCTGATGCACAGGGTGAACAGCATAGTGAGAGGTGTATGTAATATTACCTGTGTATGCATAGTGAGGGATGTGTATGTTGCAGTGGTTGTGTGTGAATACTGAGAGATGTGTATGTGACATAGGTTGTGTACTGTCGACATGCACCGGTCATACCATGTAGTGCAGGTGCAGCATGCATTGTGATGTGTTCACGGTATGTGTCTCGGTTACATCTGCAGCACCATGTTGGTTGTGATACCCTGGTTCCCTCCTATGGTGTACTTGCATGTGCCTACAGGTAGCAGTGTTTGCAGTCCCCCACGTGTAACTGTGGATTGGTCACAGGCACGTCTGGCAATATCAGCATGCTACAGGTACCCTCAACCTGACTGTTGGAAACACCAACATGACACAGATGTCTGCACATATACTGCACCTGATGCATGTGGTCAGTGCCACAGGCTACACTGGACAGAGACGTGACATACATAGCAGGACACATTACAGGTATGGTGACATGGTGCAGGGGTTGTGCACAGCGGTCTGGCCAATGATGTTGTGAGGTGACACTTGGTAGCTGGAGGCCACACTGTGAAGCAGTAGGACCCTGTAACAGTACGGGAACATGGCCACATTCACGGGGTGTACACCACTATAACGCACACCCCATAGTGTGCAGGTGGGGACCCTTGCCTATGTGGTCATCACCCTCACAGTACTATGCACCCACACCACGTGTCACAGAGAGGGAACATGCACAGGTAGCCAGTATGGCTGGGACCTATGGCATCAACAGGGTAGTGCAATGCATCACCATTACGGGTTAGTCACCATGTGGGGTTAGTGATCATTTCTCACCGTATATTAGCATACACCCTCACACCAAGCACCACATACATACAGACACACACACACTGTGGTGACCACACATGTGTATACGAACAGCCGACGTTTGTGATGCACCACACCGGCTGACGTCATGCTTCCCACACTGATGTATGTACAGATCTCTACAACGGTGTACAAGGATGTGTAACAACTGGGACATATTCCCTGCGATATGTGGCATCTATGGTCACACATTCAGACACACATGGCAGTACTGGGAATTATACACCTACCATATGATGACACGTTTGATAGCCATGCAGCGGTATTGATTGCATTATGTGTACCAACGCTATATCTGGCAATGTACTGCTATATGCACACGGGAGGTTGTAGGTGTTACAGGTGCCATGTGACATATAGTTGGTAACACCTGACCGCTGTGTATGCATTATGTCAGCACTGTCACGTAACAGCAACATAGCGTACTGTTTGCACATGGCATGATAGGATGGTGTGTGACACAACTGTGAGCCACCCCCTGCACACATACATCTACACAGGTGGTACACCACATTATGTACACACATCCCTCCATATGTGCTGTTTGTATGTCACCGTATACAGGTGTCAATGATGGGTCTGCATTGCGACTGCATGTCGTAGGTTGGTGCAACTATGGTACGGACATCGGCCACTGCACATGCATGGTTGCTGCATGCACAGTACAGATGTCACATGTGTCTCCTGTTGCCATATTTGTATGCATTGCTATTGTTGGACATGTGTGTTGACATACATAACACATGGACTGTGGTATGATATCACTGGTGTCACAGGCGACCAGTACAAGGGTATGTGTCCCAGTCAACATTGCTACCCCCTGTAGTGTGAGCATTCAACAGACATGGGCCCACCTTCCATTCATGTGTGTAGCATTGATTAGGCCAGTGTTATGCACGAGGTACATCACAGGCTATGTATGTATGTGTTGTTTGTGCAGTCCATGCACACATCCACACAATCACATGTATGACATATCCAGATGTGTGTTCATTGGTGTACAGCAACAGTCAGGTGTCACAGCTGTGTAAGGGCCGTGGTATGTCTTGAGCTGACCTGTTCATGTATACTGGTATCATTGCAATGCATAACACCTGTTGGATCCCTGTTGGTACATGTGTACTCTGCACAGCTGGTGTACACCTCTGTACAGCCCAGTGGTCATGTGTCACATGGTGTTGTGGAACTGTAAGGCTGTGTAGTGCTGCACCGACGACATGGTGCTGACTTGACAGCTACAGTGTACACTGCAGTGTGTACATGTGTGACCAGCACCTGTGACAGCTGTGATGGCAGCTGTGTGTGTACAGGTCACTGCATGTGTGACTGCCCTGTGCGTGAGGACAATTATACCTTACTGTGCCCTTCTGTACTGTTCCCTTCTGTGTGTACACTCCATCTGCATGCATGACAGGCCTTTGCAACAGCTAAGTGTGTGAGCATGCCCAGTATGCTGTTGTGTAGATGGACACACAGTACAGTCCATGTACACAGTTGTGTAGATGGACACATGGTACAGTCCAATCTGAGACCTTCTGTGTTTACACTCCATCTGCATGCAAGACGGCCCTTTGCAACAGCTAAGTGTGTGAGCATGCCCAGTATGCTGTTGTGTAGATGGACACACAGTACAGTCCATGTATGCAGTTGTGTAGATGGACACACGGTACATTCCACACTGCTCCCTTCCGTGATTAGACTCTGTGTGCATACAAGATGGCCCTTTGCAACTGCTAAGTGTGTGAGCATGCCCAGTACGCCGTTGTGTAGATGGACACACAGTACATTCCACACTGCGCCCCTCCGTGATTAGACTCCATGTGCATGCAAGATGGCCCTTTGCAACTGCTAAGTGTGTGAGCATGCCCAGTACGCCGTTGTGTAGATGGACACACAGTACATTCCACACTGCGCCCTTCCGTGATTAGACTCCGTGTGCATGCAAGATGGCCCTTTGCAACTGCTAAGTGTGTGAGCATGCCCAGTACGCCGTTGTGTAGATGGACACACAGTACATTCCACACTGCGCCCTTCTGTGATTAGACTCCGTGTGCATGCAAGATGGCCCTTTGCAACTGCTACCGTGTGCATGCAAGATGGCCCTTTGCAACTGCTAAGTCTGTGAGCATGCCCAGTACACCGTTGTGTAGATGGACACACAGTACATTCCACACTGCACCCTACCGTGATTAGACTCCGTGTGCATGCAAGATGGCCCTTTGCAACTGCTAAGTGTGTGAGCATGCCTAGTACGCCGTTGTGTAGATGGACACACAGTACATTCCACACTGCGCCCTTCCGTGATTAGACTCCGTGTGCATGCAAGATGGCCCTTTGCAACTGCTAAGTGTGTGAGCATGCCCAATACGCCTTTGTGTAGATGGACACACAGTACATTCCACACTGCTCCCTTCCGTGATTAGACTCCGTGTGCATGCAAGATGGCCCTTTGCAACTGCTAAGTGTGTGAGGATGCCCAGTACGCCATTGTGTAGATGGACACACAGTACATTCCAAACAGGCATGTGATACTAAGTGTGTGGGCATGGCCATTGACATCCTGTATAGCCATGGTGGTCATCCAGGCAACAGATGTCCATTTTCAATGTCACGATGGATGCCTACATTGAACACACTGGTTGCTGTCTCAAAGGGTGTACTGTCTGTGGTGCATCCCGTATCTGTTTAGTGTTGCAGTGCTCCATAGATATTTAGTTGGCCCGATGACAGCACTGCCATGTTTGTCTATGTCTACCTTGGGACAGTAATATGCTTTTAGACTGCTCACTCTCTAAACATTCCCCATCGGCATCTTTGCCTTTGTGGATGATGTCACCCACCTAGAAGTATGCCTCTGGGAGTGCTGTGTTCAGTAATCTTGGTAGCGCGTTCTGTAAATGCATAATGCTGTAGTGTGATAAGGTAGTTAGGTGTATGTTCAACTCCCGGCCCTGCCAAGTGTGTGTGTGTGTGTGTGTGTGTGTGTGTGTGTGTGTGTGTGTGTGTGTGTGTGTGTGTGTGTGTGTGTGTATGTGTGTGTGTGTGTTTGTGTGTGTGTGTGTGTGTGTGTGTGTTTCCAGCTGCCTGGGGACACAGTAATGCTTTTAGATGCCTCACAACACATACATTCCCTATTGGCATCTTTGCCTTTGCGGATGATGTCACCCACCTAGAAGTATGCCTCTGGGAGTGCTGTGTTCAGTAATCTCGGTAGCGAGTTCTGTAAATGCATAATGCTGTAGTGTGATAAGGTAGTTAGGTGTATGTTCAACTCCCGGCCCTGCCAAGTGTGTGTGTGTGTGTGTGTGTGTGTGTGTGTGTGTGTGTGTGTGTGTGTGTGTGTGTTTCCAGCTGCCAGGGGACACAGTAATGCTTTTAGATGCCTCACAACACATACATTCCCTATCGGCGTCTTTGCCTTTGCGGAAGATGTCACCCACCTAGAAGTATGCCTCTGGGAGTGCTGTGTTCAGTAATCTCGGTAGTAAATTCTGTAAATGCGTAATGCTGTAGTGTGATAAGGTAGTTAGGTGTATGTTCAACTCCCAGCCCTGCCAAGTGTGTGTGTGTGTGTGTGTGTGTGTATATATATATATATATATATATATATATATATATATATATATATATATATTTTTGTAATATGTATGTGGATATTAGCACTATTGCATGTGCTGCATTATCTGTACATGTTCACCTTGGATGTATCTGAATCTGCTATGGCTCTGTGATAGTGCACATACTGTGTGCTGTAGTGATCCTGGGTTATAGTTGTGTAGTGACCAGTTATTTTGTTGCTGGGTATTACAAGGGACATTGAAAACAATGATAGTACAGCACCTTTAAACGGTCATGTGCACATCTCAGCAGCAGTCAGCAGTGGTTATTACTTTGGAGGATGAGTATGGCTCATATAACTATGTATTAAATGACAATACTATGCAAATCAGGTTAACATTACTGACACCCGTTTATCCACAGGTTGTGATACAGATCCCAAGAATGTATGTTTATACATTGCCAGGTGCAGGACTGGAATATGGTTGAATGCATGGAGGGGTGTCCATGGCCAGGAATGGCGATCTGTACAGCCTGGCAGGTACAGTCTGTGACTGTCCCACAACCTCCAGTATATGGCTGACACATGCTGAAACAGTGTACATGCAGAGACGCACATAAAACAAACAGCTAGGGATAACACATACACACACACATTGCATCAACATTGGGCCATGCAAAACCTGTTGTCCCTCACACACACACAAATGCATACATGTTGATTGGCTGGTTCAATGACAGGCTCTGGAAAATAAACTACATACCCTGTGCATATGATGACACCTGTGCACCTCTTGTAATGTGTAACATTGATGCAGGTACAGACTAACATGGTGCTGATGCACAGGGTGGCTTCATAGCACTGTAATAATATTACAATGTTGTTAACACAAAGTGTGATTTCCTTCTAGGTGTATGAAAGCAGGTATGATACATTACAGCTATGATCATCAATGTAGTATAGTGTACAGCACTGTTAATTCTGAAGATGTATTATCCATCCATGTGCCATTTGACTGACGTGTGTAGTATTGGCAGCATGTGTTTCTGAGTGTGCAGTACATGTGTGATGTGTGTAGTACAGATTTTCATGTATTTATATGTGAACATGGTGAAGGTGCACTGTCTGCATGTACATGTATAGTGGACACATTGGAATGGTGACATGCCCTGTATTACACACTGTTAACACTTCATAGTTTCTATTGGTGGCCAGTATGCATTATACTACGCATATTGTTGTACTTGTCTACACATGTGTGATTGCTATGGTTTTACACGGTGCTCTGGGTGATACTGTTACTATCTGTGATTGTTTTGCATTATGGTAGTAGACACGACCTCAACAGTCTGAATAACCAATTGTTATATGATATCTTCACAACTGACCCACACATGTAGTACACACAGTAGCATGTGGATCCTACATGTACTATACTATACCAGTACGCACTGGTATTGACTGCCACACATTGCTGGGACCATTACTGTTTGACATATAGCCATGTTAGTTACAAGCAAAGACAATAGGGATATTCCTGTCCACATCTGGGAATTCATACTGTGGCCTAGAATGCATTCTGCACATGACACAGTTATTCTACACAAGGGTATCATACAGACAGATACGTGTTATCCAACCCATGCTGTAAACCTATAAGGCTAAAAAGATTCAGTTATCCACATTTACTACACATACTTTACCAACAGTAACACATAGGTATTACACCCCAATATGTATAATGGGTAACAATGTGTACATATAGATAAGTGCTATGTCATTTGTCATTTGATATTTGCATTTACAATGGTATTTTGAAGTACATCACTGTATCACATATGCAATGAGAGTTATGCATGCATATCCTCCAAGGTGGTTGTACAACTATGATGAATGTCCATTATTGACATACTTTGCTGTGTTTGAACTGTTCTGCAGTAATACACATACATGAACAGTCACTCACACTATGTATATATACTGTCATGTGTGTGTGTGTGTGTGTGTGTGTGTGTGTGTGTGTGTGTGTGTGTGTGTGTGTGTGTGACACAGATGACCTAGGCCACAGACAATTCTGGTACATGTAGTTGACAAGTGCTTTAATGCTCCACCAGATGTGTCCAGGCACCAGAAATGTGACTTGAGCGACACAAACACATGCTAGAGTAAAGTTTCTGTATGTGTGTGTGCCTCATTATGGCATTCCTGTTCATGTGTATGTGCATTTCTGATGGGTGTCATCAGCCACAGTTGAACTGCACATCCAGCATCCCCCACTAGGTGACCATGAGGGTTGTCCCCATTGCCAAATGTTTTGTACAGCTGTGTCAGATGCCACATATCGGAAGTATTGCAGCTTCCAGGGCATCCAGCACACACATTCATTATTATGGGCTGGCCATCACACACAAACTGCCACTTCATGGAGGGGAAGCCCTTGTGGATGATGTAGGCCCTACCACACTCACTGGCTGGTGCTTTGATGCATATGTGCGTGCAGTGTATTGCACACAGTACTTAGGGTATTCCACTATTGTGTTGAAAAGACACATATTGCTGCCCAATACCTTACGGGAATTGGGGATATATACATCATCAGTGACATGTGCTGACATGGCATTCATGAACTGGTGCAGTACCCTAGATGCTGATGTTTGTAAAATCCACATCATATCACCAGTTGATCTCTGGGAGGTACATGTTGCTGGTATCCTTAGGGAAACACATACCTTGGTTTCCACTGGGATAGGTTTACCTCTGATGGTTCTGTGTGTGAGACATGGCCTGCACAGCTCCACAATCTTCTGCAGGAGGTCTCTGTCCACTCTATAGTGCTCTACTATCTCCAGCTCATGTAGCCCCTGGTAGGTTACCCTGTGCCTGCACACTCCTCTCTGTCTACTCACTGTGTGTTGCTGAGCAGCATTCACATTGGCACAACCCTCCACATGTTGCATATGTTGATATATAATAGCAATGGCAGCCCCTAACATTATGTTGTCTCAGTTAAGCTTTTACAGTTTTCACTTCTCTTAGTATACTACAGTGTTGCAGTGTGTCTGAGGAAAACATGGTGGAATGCTGTTTGTAGAGTTGTACCTGCTGTGCTGTGCTGGCCTACTGTACTGGCTGTGTAATATACTCAGTCTGATTGTTTTCACCTGCTAGCTGTGGTAGTTCTCCTTGGTTAACTTACTGCTATTTGTTTACCTTCCTTTTCACTGTTTGTGTCCACAGTGAGCGGCGCCGCGCATAGGAGCACAGTGAAGTGCACATCCGCTTCCACGTGCGCACACAGGCTTATACATGCATACAAACACTTACACTGGCTTACACAACATTACACGGGCTTCAACAATCTTACAGTAGCTTACTCATTCTTCAACCCGCGCACACAGGCAGACACACATGCACACATGCTTACTAGGCCTTACAGGCTTGCACGGGTGCAAGCACACTTCACCAGGTTTGCAAGGAACTTCAGTGATATCCATGGCGTACACCGTCAGTTTACTGACTTTACCTAGGATAAATTATAACATGCCTCTTCCACTGATGAGTCACTGACAGCAAACATGTGACACACTGCTCCAATAAGATTACAGTGTTTTATACATACACACTCATGATGTCACCTATCTTCTACGCTGATAGTCCCCTTAACCTACTCTTACACTGTAGAGGCTTGGCCCCTATGGCATGACAAATTGTGCTTCATTATCCTCAGCCTCAATTGCATAGGATTGCCTACTAATGCTTGGTTACATCTCTGAGAGTGCGCTTCCACACATAGCAACCACTACTCAGTAGCCATGTTGTCTTCAGCTTGCCATTCACCTGCATGATGAACTAACTTTTAACTGATATTACAATTTGTATGTATATTTTACATATTTGTCTTGTTTTGTATGCACAGCGCGTACTCGGCGCTGCCACGCTTAAACACCGGAGATCGGGGAGGACAACTAGAGTTTTATTAATTTCCAATGGAAAAACATGCCACTGGCCTTATATTTGGCCATTGACATGCTTCTTCAACTAAATCCATCCTTTATTTGCAGATGACATTGCTCCGTTTAGCTACTTGCAGAACGTTACTCGGTTAACATCCGTGTACATTTCTGCACATAACTCTACTCTTGCACGGACAGCTTACTGTTTCATGTATCGCATATTTTACATAATTTGCATAGCTTTCACCTACAAATGGGGTAATTTGCATATCCTAACATTGTCCGTTAACGTTGTTTAAGGGGCTGTGTTACGCCCTACAGGATATTGCTGAATAGCTCAGCAGACATCTTGCCTTGCTCTACTCTTACTCTACTCGTACACACCGACCAAAGCTTCATGAATCCTGGCCTAAGCTTTGCTGTGTACTAATATGTCTATTTGTGGAGTAAGCATGGCTGTAGGTATGTTTTGACCTGCTACGTCTGTCATTTCTACAGAGCAGCTCCCACTTTCATCATTTGTAGAGGTGACAGCCCTATAGCAACTATATGTACAGCTGTGAAATTTGACAAGTCCACACATACCTGCGGTCAATACTAAACTGACTACTTCAGCACTTTTCATACCTTCAGATTTGTCTTGTAGTGGTATAGTCGATAATACTGTTTCCTATAACATGTATCTGTTTCTGATACAAGATATGTCATTTTATTACACCACTACACACAATATATGATGAAATCACAGGCCAGATGCCATTACATTCCTTTTGTAGGACACACACGCCCAGAGTGTTGTGTTCCTCGCAGAAGCCAACAGGTGCTAATCAAAACATATTCTGCTATCATCTACTTTATGTGTTCGCCGGTATTTGCGCTTTCCGTCAGTGGCAGAACTCACATGCGAGTGTGGGAGACTGAACACTGTATCGGGGACACTGCATAGCACCCTGAGGGACACATTTATGTTGTTTCTATTAACCTTCCACATTGACTATCACAAGGCATAAGTATTCATCCAAATTTATCGTGGTACATGCTTTTGACTTATACATGTTTTGTCATTTGTCATCATGTCTTTCTTCACACCTGTCCACCTAATCTCACTAGTTCTGTACGTTTATTTAGGTCAGGGTTACCTTCATACCTCTCAACTGTACACATTTTGGGTAAATGTCCCGAAAGTAGACTTCTGATTTTGTTCCTTTTTCAATAATATTGTTCCTTTCTGGTAATATAGTGGCAAGTCATTAGGGACTGTGGGGTTAGCCAATAATGACAGACATTTGTAGTTTACAATTAATAACCCTCAAAACATTCATACTAATGAATGATCCATTATTCTATCAATGTTCTGACTTTGTAAGAGGAATATTTGAAATATTCCCTATTTGTACTTATTTTAAAATGCCTTTGTCCAGATGTCTTATTCTGATTGAGAGGTATGGTTACCATCTTAATCGTACGCATGTACGTCCATGATAATCGCTTACACGACACTAATATAACTCCCTACGTCTTCCCCCAATAGTTTACACAATATCCAGTAGATGGGTTCTTCATTTTTGGAAGTTAGAGGCGTCTGCTATACCCACATAGGAATATTAATCACTCCCATGGGGTGGACCTCATAAATCTGTGCCAACCAACACCTAGGCACCTAGGCCCATTATTTTATACCCATGATTCCCAGACCTGACACCCCTCCACAGTAGTCATAACACATATTTAATGTGAGCGATAATAGAGTATGATGACACTTCTAAGCACTATCCACTCTCCGCATGTCGGGACATATGTCATACATTCTGTCAACCCATGTGTTATTACACTTGCACAAGCTACTGTTGCATGTACAGCTATATTGTAGTTGCGGATGACATGTCTTTGAAGCAATCATTACAGGACAGTGCGTGTATAGATTCACAATTTTTGGGGTCCTGCAAAGGACACCTATATCCATGTTTAAAGAGTAGGACTTGCAGATCTAGCACACTGATACTTTCTGGACAATAGTTTTGAGAGCAGCAGTGTATTTACCTTAATTGCATGTCTGTATGTCGATCCATACTAGCTATGGTGTAACCTATTTATGTACATGTGTTATATGTACGAGGACATTTGTTTATATGTTTGTTAGGTATATATCAATTAATGTTGTATGTGTTTGTATATATATATATATATATATATATATATATATATATATATATATATATATATATATATATATATATATATGTCTGTACATTCTTTATTTCATATATTTATTTAGTTTAAGTCTGTGGATATATATCTATACACAAATGTATATATCCATATACGGACATTACGTGTAGAAACCAGCATTCATTTGCTATGCTGTGAGCAGATTACACACGCACAGGCGCACTTGCATTTCCTTATTGTGGGTTACACGCAGGCGCACATGCATATCCTTATTGTGGGTTACATATGTTTACTAAGTCTTTGTGCTTACGTGGGCTTTATTACTTGTGATAGTACCAGTAAAATATCTGTAATCCGGTTAACGGACATATGCGAAACACACGTTCACCTTTACATATTTAAATGTCTGTACAGCACAGACGCATTCATTACACTTTAACATTATATGTGCTGTAGTTGTAGTTGAACCAGGACTGCATTCACGTTGGCCGGATGCTGTAACCACTATACTTTTGATGTTCTGACTCATTTATATGCATACCCATAGTACATAGCTACATTAACATATGCCTCACCGCTTCACGTACGATACAGGCATCCATTCTCCTGCTGGGAAAAATGCAGTACTACATATTATACATTCCCTATTCCCTACTGCTCTGGACCCAAGCTGCATATTTAATCACTGCAGGGATATTCAGAACCCCCAAGGCTTATAGTCCTGACACATACAAGTCTTTAATTGTCATGGTGTTCATGTGGTGATCTGGGTTTAGGCTTGTCCGCCTGGTGAACGGAACTGCCCTGACCATGTTCAAATGTCAGACAAAGCACATGGACAGAGTTTGTCCATTTTAAACATTTTATCTCTGTTTACAGACACAGGTGTTTGGGCACCTGTCAGCAGCTTATAATGTTGGCAATACATAATATGAGTGGGGGTAGTTACAATACATAATCCACGGTGAGTGGTGTTCCCATTCACATTATTTTACCTGTGTTTACAGACACAGGTGTTTGGGCACCTGTCAGCAGCTTATAATGTTGGCAATACATAATATAGGTGGGGGTGGTTACAGTACATAATCCACGGTGAGAGGTGTTCCCATTCACATTTGACTATTTCCTGTATTCATTCGTACGAGGATTATTATTTTGGACATGAATTAACTATGAATTAACTACAGGTATGCAGTAGTACAGTAAACATATGTGAAGGTTTGTTACAGTAAAAATGTACGGACCTCTGTAATACTCAGGGACTACCCCACATCCTTCACAACATTTCATGCTAATGTACATACTATTATTCTTTGAACTTTCGAAGTTTGTGAGAGCAGTATTTACATCTGTCCCTATTTGTCCACCCATCATTTTAGGCTTTGTCCAGATTTTGTTGCTGTAATAGGTTGAGAGGTGGTGTTGGTATGTGATTGTGTTGAATATATACTGTCGATAATTCAGTGGGGAGTAGGGTTACCACCTCTTCCTCTTTGCGAGGGGAAGTCCCACTTTGGACAGTTGTGTCCTGCGACGAAACCTAACACATGGCAAATGTCCTGTGATTTTCAGACAAAGGTATATTTCTTATTTTCTTTAATAGTTGCATGATACAGGTATTTTGTATCTGAAACACATAACTATTATTTGGGATAGCATAAGCAATTTAAATGCTATGAAATAAGCTTTTATCTTGGCAAACAAGTGTAATTCTGTCCTTTGCACTGGCCGGGGGTATGTTTTATCCTCCAAATTCTCACATTTCTACAAAAGATGTCCCACCTTGGGCATCTGCACAGGTGGCAACCCTAGTGGGGAGACCTGCATGGTGGACAGGTGTTCCATCCTGCGTAGTATGTTTTGCATGTCTGTCTAGAAACTGAACAGTAACGTGACTACACATACATGTTTTGTCCAGATGTGTACAGTACTAGACACCGTGGCGTGTAAACAACTCTGATGTTTCAACAGGTTACTTATCCCACACGGGATGTACACACATTTTGCCAGAACATGAACGCACGGGCATTTGGATTTACGTAACTGTGATGGGATGTTTACAAATGTGGGATACATATTTGCAATCCTGACACTGCCTAGGATGATGCTTCCTACTACATATGGGGAATACTCGCTATGTGTAGGTGTACGGCTGCGCAAGGTTGGTAGCTGGATTTGGTGGACATTCGGACATGGGTGCGGGTTATGTGCTATACAGGGGTTGTTGCGTATTGCATTTGCATGCATGGGTTCTGCATTTGGATGTCCCGGTTCCGCATATAGCATCCTATGTGCATGTGCCGGTTACGTTCCTGTTCATGTGTATAGCACATTTTAATATTCATATGTTTGTGTGAGTTTGGTATACAATTTGGACTGTCAGGTTTCTTTACGGTTGTTATATGGCCACAACTGCCCAGCTGTGTACTATCACTACCACTGTGGGACTGCTGGTGACCCTGCCCATGGGGCTAGACGTGTGTATTGGCAGCGCGCTGACATGATGCGCTTCACTTCCACTGGGTATAACTACTTACAGTGCAGTACATTACGGACACATGATTTTAAATATCATTTGTTCCATGGACGGAAACTCATATCGTGTTGCGTGCATTTCTGTTTGGTTCTCAATTTTGTGTGGTCAGGAACTGTCTTGCATGCTTTGCATACGTTTCATTATCCACGGACACTGATAGGTGCGATTACTATTGCAGGCAGACTATAATATTCAGCAGTTTAGGTTGCTCATCGACAGCCGATATTGACACACCTCCGGGCGCAGCTTAGTAACGCCCCATGCACTCATGCACGTGTCCTATGCATGTGGATGTGGTGGCAGCGCACCTTCATTAATATGCATATGGCGCTACTACACCATATATATGCCGCACGGCTAGTGCAGGCCTTACACCGGCCTTGCGCCGAGCTTCATGAATCCGGGGGATTGTCAAAAATGTTTTGAGGGTGCATACTGCATCTGTGTAAGAACGTATTTTTATAGCATTTCTTTCTATATACCCCTGTATTTATTGATGTACACATTACTCTTTCAACAAAAACATCCAAAAACTCAATTTGATGGATTGAGTTGTTGGATGTAAACTTTAGACAAGTTGTCATGTTATTCATCTTATGTATGCAGTCATGTAAGCTGCATTCATTACCTTTCCAAAGAATGAAGATATTGTCCACAAAATGACGATAGAACACAACATGTGTCTTAAACCAGGGTTTCGCAGAGTTCTTCTTCTTCCAGAGTGCTAAAAACATGTTGGCGTAGCTATTGGCACAAGAAGTGCCCATAGCTATGCCATCATGTTGTATATAAACAACCTTCTCAAATACAAATATGTTGTTTTCAAGTATAGTTTCAAGGAATAAACAAATAAGGTCAATCCTAGATATACAATATTCACTATGTTTCATAAGGTATTTCTTAATATAGTCAATACCTAGGTCATTAGGGATCATTGTAAATAATGACTGTACATCCAAGGTTACAAATATCATGTCCATTGTCATTAGATTAGTGCTATTATAGGTATATAAATCCATCAAAAAATGTTTTGTGTCTCTGAGTATAGCCTCATTGTTGTTTAAAATAAGTTTTAGCTGTTTTTCCACATACAAAAAAATGGCTCCGTACTCCAACCCCTTCCTGAGACAATAGGTCTCATGGGAGGGTGGTAGGCATTTTTGTGTATTTTTGGTATGCCTTGTATTAACAGTATGGTGGGATTTTCAACCTTCAGAAACTCAGCTAGATCATTAGTAATAACATTTTCCTTTAATAAGTCATTTATGGTTTTGGATATGGTAGATTTAATCCTGTCCATCTCACTTTTATTAATGATTGTTGTGTATCATTAAGCATATCTATCATTATCTTGCTATAATCAGACCTATCCATGATGACTAGTGGACCTCCTTTGTCCGTTGGTCTGAATACAATTTCAGTGTCATTTCATAAACTTTGTAGAGCTTTCCTTTCATTATAATTTAAATTATTTTTATATTTATTATGTGTATGCTTCCCTTCATCAAACAGTGCATATATGCATTCTTCAACCAAATTGTAAAAAGCTTCTACAAGTGAATGGTTGTTGGGTTGTTTAGGAGTTAATTAAGGACAAATATGTATTATGCAATATTTCTAAAAATCTATGTTAACATCTTTTGGGAATGACACACACTCACTATGTGCTAACACCCAATTCTCATGAAGTTTTTATTTAGTGGGAGTTTGTCATGATAAGATTTATTCATAGGGCAAGTAAATACAAATGCTAAATGATCCTTTGATTTGTTCTGCCATTTTGAAGTTTTTATTTGAACTAATACAGATGACATGCTTAGATATTTTGGGTAATCATTTAGATTGTTAATAAAGCTAATGTTTCCTTAGTCTATTAAGCACTAAATTCAGATTATATATATCCTAATATGTCTCTTGCTTCCTTAGTGAATAATTACTGTATAACTATTTAATGTTTCTAATAATAGTGTATGTAACTCATCTCTAAAACCTAACTGGAATTAATATTTGATTAGTTGTTTATCACTACTATTTTTCTCTTAATTTATAATATATTCTCCATTTTTTACTTTGTTTTCATGGGCTGAAACCAACAAACGTTGATGGTTGGGATAGGTAGTCTAGCAGATTTAGTTTTGTTTGCTAGACTAGGAATGTATTCCATTCCATGTATAGGCTGTATTAAAGTTTATATCAGAGTGAAATATGTTAATTTTTTGTTATTTAACTGTTTTTCTAGTTTTGAAATGCCTGACACAATTGTTTTAATTTTATTTTTCATGGGAAAAGTTATTTGGATTGAGATAAATATAAATACAACAATTGATGTTCTATTGTCTATTCAGAAAGTGTATTACGTATACAGGATTCTATTAATACAAGTTCCTTTATTATTTACCTTTAAAGAATTCTGATATGGATTTAACTTTGATATCCTTAAATACTAATGGCTTAAACAACCCATATAAGAGAGCCAACCTACTAAGGTATCTTAAATTAAACAAGGCTCAAGTAGTTTTTCTCCAAGAGACACACTTTAAAATTAGTGACACATGTATGTGGGACCCTAAGGAATACACAATACTGTATTTATTTATTTATTTATTTATTTATTTATTTTACATTTATTTTACATTTGTTGACTGGGCTAGTCTAACTGGATATATGTCCATTTTCAGTAGAGGCCCGGGGAGAAAAGCTCCAAACTAACCACAGTAAAAACAAAGGTTAAAGATTACATTAAAAATAAACTAACAAAATAGTAAGTAACTAGGTAGTAGTTTACAATAAAATAGTAAATAGTTATATCAAATACATTGTATTGTATATAAAATGACAAAGAACAGAAATTAGGACATGATCTTCAGAGGAGTAAAATACTTAAATGTTACAGTAGTTTTACAGTTCACTCTTTCATTCATGCTAAACAATATTGTCTAGTTTTGAGTAGAAACTGGGAAGTGGTAGAACAGGGGTGAAATTCTAGTCAAGGTTACTGCAAGGGCATAACCAGTGTGTTCTAATGAATAATTTTAGTTTTTGTTTGAAGAGGGATAGGGAAGGAAGTAATGTAAGTTCACTAGGTAGAAGGTTCCAGTTTTTGCCAGCTGTGTTTGAACATTTCTCAATTGTCTTATAAAAATAAGACCAGAGGAGTAACAATTCTATGGAAAAAGACTTTCTTAAATTCCCAAATCATTTAGAAACATGTAGATAATGATGGACTCATGGCCTTAGCTTAATAACAGAATTTGGCCCCTGGTTAATTTATACTGGTTCCCGGGTATGGGGGTTGGACTTGCTAAGAAACACAGACTTTATTATAACTACTTCTAAAGATAATATTATACTAGGAGGTGATTTCAATTGTACCACAGATATTACAGAAACTACCAATAGGAAATCTCCTAGACTATCGTCCTCAGCCAAACAGTTAAAAAATGGACAGAAATGTTTAAATTAAAAGGTACCTTTAATGTTTTGGGACCAAATTCTTTACTATTCTCACACCAGTACTATAGATATGGTACCCAAACTAGAATAGATAAAATTTATATCTCACAAGATCTTTATTCTAAAATCTTGAATTTTTCAATACAACCTTGTCCCTTTTCAGATCATAATTCCCTGTTAACAATACACTTGGAATTCAGTCAATTAGTTATTACTTCAAGGATTCCTTCATATATCACAAAAATTAAAGACTTTAAATCTTGGATAACTTCTGAACTTCAGCTTTTCTTAGAGATTAATTATAAACCTGAAGCAAACACAATTATGGTTTGGGATTCTCCTAAGGCCTATCTATATGGGAAAACCATTAGCTGGTACAAAAATAAAATTAAAGAATGGGACTCAGAGTTACAGCAACTCCAAAATCAAATATTATCTCTTAAACCTAATAAAAACATAATTGATACAGATAATAAGAAGAAAATAGAAGAAGCAGATGAGAAATACAATGACATATTATCCCATAAAGCTAATTTAGTTATGGAAAAACTGAAATTAAATACTTATGCTACATCTCCTAAGCGTCTTCATAACCTATGAAAGTTAAGATACAATCAAAAATTAATAACATTGATAGTACCATTCATGAAGGGATAAGGAAAAAAGTCTCGGACATCGGGGACATTCTGGAGGCTTTTAATTATCATTATGCAGAGCATCATAAATATAAAATAAGTGCAAATGAATGTGAGAAGTTAGAGAATATAGTTCTCAACATAACAAGAATTTCTGAGGAACTTAAGTTAGAGCTACAAAAACCTATTTCTCAAAAGGAAATTATAGATGGGATTAATGGAAGTAAGTCTAATAAAGCACCTGGAATAGATGGCTTAATTATCAAAATTTATAGATTGCTCCCTTCTTCTATAATCTCTCATACATAAAACCTTTCTTGAAGTTCAAACATTAGCAAATATTCCTCCTTCTTGGAGGTATTCTCTAAATTCCCCTATATTAAAAAAGAATAAGGACCCTAATCATTGCAACTCATGTAGATCAATTTCTTTGTTGAATAATGATTATAAACTATTTATGTCAATTATGGTCAATAGACTGAAAATACCCATATCTAAAATAATTAATGAAGACCAAACTGGTTTTATACATAACAGGCATACTCAGGATAATATTAAAAGAGTATTAACTCTGACAGATTACCTCAATAGAGGAAACCATGAAGCACTGATCATAGGTTTAGATATTCAAAAGGCCTTTGACTCCTTGAATTGGGGATATTTATTTAAAGTCTTACAGTTATTTGATTTTTCCCCCTTTTTATAACAATGTTGTTGTTTGTCTTTTTGTCTTTTCCCAGTTAGGGGTCCCACAGTGGAACTCCAGTCCACTAATGATTGGCAGTAGATTTTTATGGTGCCGAGTGGTCAGCCCGATGCCCAACCTTCAGCAAAGGTACGCCCATTCACGCATGTATTTCGGAGGTCACTCGACCGCTGGGGAGGACATGCAGACTCCACACAGAAGGCACTCCAGCCAAGAATTGAACAGGAGAACCTCTTGTTGTGAGCAGGGGTATAGCTAGGATTTTCAAATTTGTACTCATAGCTCTCAAACTGATACCCCCCCCAGCCAAGCTACGGCCACTCTCGTAATTCACAGTTTGCTCTTTTAGTGTCAATGAAGAGGCATTCGCTGTAATGCCTCTTCAGTAATATATTATAAATTCACTCAAACTCGGTTCCTTGAATTGAAAATTAACCTGAAATGTCAGTTCTTTGAAAAATGCAGCATGGTAGTTGGGGTAGAGAATTTATGCTTTTGTTTTCTGTAACTAAGGTACAGGTTTTGAGCTTGAGTAAATTACTAACCAACTGCTACCCATAACTAGGATGTTTCATTCACACACACACCCCTACCTACCTCTTAGTGCAAGAAATATAGACAAAGCCTAAAATAAACAGGCACAGATATTAAATAATGCTCTCGTGAACTTAGAAAGTTGCTAGAACAGGATTTGTGCTAGTATGAGAAAGTTGCTAGTATAACAGGATTTGTGCTAGTATGAATTTTTCTAAAGGACATGAAGTCTGAAACTCAAATGTCTGTCATTATTTAGCAAAGTTAGCCTTCAATGATTTTCTAGAAAATCACAAAATTTATGAGGAACAGACAAAAAATATGGGGCAAAAATTTGGACATTCTGCAAAATTTGGACAGTTGAGAGGTATGCTACCTACCTACCTAACACACACACACACACACACACACACACACACACACACACACACACACACACACACACACACACACACACACCTACCTCTCAACCTCTTAGAGCAACAAACCCATAAATAAAACTGAGGCAAAGGCCCAAAAATAAGGACATTTTTTTAAATATTGGTCTTATAAACTTAGAAAGATAATAGAATAGTAGTAGGTCTTGCATTAGTACGAATTTTCTGAAAGGTATGAAATCTGAAACTCAAATGTCTGCCATTATTTTCTAACTTCAGTCTTTAACAATTTTCCACTAATTTGCCAGAAAACCGCAATTTTATGAAAAAACGGACCAAAAATGTGATGCAAAAATATAAAATTGCCAGTCAATACAGCTGAGAACCTGTCAAAGAAGGGACACCATTTTAATATGAGCACAGTTAACTTAGAGCAGCTGACAAAATTATAGAATCTACATGCATTTCTGAAATAAAAGTAATGTATAACTCTGATCATTACAGTTATTTATAAAAGTAAACCCTCCACGTTTTCTCCAAAATTGCTATTTTGCGGAGAGATTATTAGGGGGTGAGCAACATTTTGAGCCAAAATTGGGGACAGTTGAGAGGTTTGGATATTCCTAATTCTATAAAGCAATTTATTTGCACATACCTCTCAACCTCTTAATGCAGGAAATCTGGACAAGGCCAAATATATTGGGGGAACATACAAACAGTACTAAAAACTGACCTTGTATAAACTTAAGACAGTTGATAGAATATCAGGTCTTGCTTTAGCATGCATTTTTCTGAAGATTATGACATCTAAAACTTACGTTGGTTATTATTTAGTGACTTCATTCCTAAATGATTTGCCAGAAAAGTTTTATTTTGTATTTTACAGCACGAACACCAATAAATATCTGCTAAACAAAGCAATGCAGTCTCACAATGAAACTAGACTTAGCATTAAAACTTCCCTGCCCTTGAAACTCACATTCATTGAAACAGCATTGAAACACACATTCAAAGAAAATACATTTTGCCAGTGGCAGATAAAAATTAACTTTGGGCTGTTTTCAAATCATAGGCCCCTTGCACATGAAACATACATGTGTTCTTTGATACTCCTTCCATCATAAAAGTCTACTCAAACTTCTACAGTCCACCAGTATCAGTAAATATGCACAATCTCTGAACTAGTAAAAGCCATCTACATAATTCCACATTAGAGAAATCTGTAACTAATGAAGAGGCTGCTGCTAACAAACAACTTTATATTTCATGGTTTCATCAACAAATAATGTGCCTGTTGCCCATGAGGAATAAATTGCCTATGTTGCATTAAAAACAATGATACGCTAGTAATATTGCAATAGGGAATGGATGGCAAACTGATAACAAGTTCATAGTTACTACTAGATATCTTTGCCAAAACAGACTACAGCATCCACCCCCCCCCTTTACAACACAGTACAGTATCAGCAATGCATCTACCTACTGTGGGAGAAGAAACCACAGCCTTCTGCATCAAAAGCAAGTACACTACCTGTTGTGCTATTAATAGTACAAGCAGACTCAGCATAAGCAGCACTAAACTTAAGTTCCCCTGCAGCTCTCAGCTCCTTGGAAAATGTCAACACTCAGCTGTATCTCTGAACTTTGCAGCACAAGAAATCTGGAAAAAGCCAACATTTATTGGGGGGGGGGACAAAAGCCGAAAAAACAGGGACACATTTTAAACATTGCTTGTATAATTTTGGAAAGTTACTAGAATAAAATGCTGTGTTATCACCATGCATGTCTTGAACCCAGAACCATATGCACTATAGTCAGTGCAACATACTACTATGCTAAATCAGCAGTTTGAAAAATAGGAAGACAAGCTTAATGGCTATCATTTAGATAGCTCTCAACCTCTTAGCACAAAAAACCTGGACAAACAAAGCCAATAATGAGGGAATACAAATTCAGTTCTCACTTCACCCCTTAGCACAAAAAACCTGGATAAACAACAAAAACAATAATGGGAGAAATACAACTTCAGTTCTCACCATAGCTCACAACCATTAGAAAAGCAAATCTAAACAAAGTTCAGAAATGGTGATGGTTAGGAACTTTAGGCACTTCTTACCCTGAAGCAAAGGTACAGGGTTTGAGCCTGAATACCTACACACAGCAGGTATATTATGTGGGGGGCATTTTCACACACACACACACACTACAATAATCTCTTTGCTCAAACCATTTGCGATTGTTTCCATACAATTGCATACAATAATCTGTTCATTCAAACTACACTGATTGCCTTCCAACTCAGTGATAATCCATTTGCAATTGTTTCCTGCTAGCCAGACACACACACAATTGCCTACAATAATCTGTTCATTCAAACTACATTGATTGCCTTCCAACTCAGTGATAATCCACTTGCGATTGTTTCCCGCTAGCTGGATACACACACAATTGCCTACAATAATCTGTTTGTTGCTTACACATACTTACTTCAATCGTGGATTGATTGCCACACACCCCTCTTCCAACTACAATATCCACACATGATTGCTTGCAGTGATAGTGATAATCCACACATTTACATCAATTGTGGATTGATTGCCTTCCATTTGTGAACGCTCTTGCTTGCCTTCCAAACTACATTGATTGCCTTCCAACTCAATGATAAATCATTTGAGATTGTTTCCCACTTGCAGCCAGCCGGACATGATGTGAGCTCACTTTCGACTGGCTGGTATCCTCCTTAAAGGAGCCAACACCCTTTAAAAAGGAAGAAATATGTACGTACATTTTTTTTTTCAAAAAAGCTACCCCCCTTCTAAAAAAGTTGTACTGAAATCATTACAGTGCATATGCCTCCCGACATCCCTGGTGTGAGGCAACAATGCTACCACTGTGAAAATAATCTAGCATATGTCAAATTATGTCCCTTTACTTCCAAAGCAATCCAAATCGCTAGAGGTACTAGACAAGGATGTCCCATGTCCCCTATCCTATTTGCTCTGGCCATAGAAATACTTGCCATTATATATGACCAATATATTTCTAAAATAATGATGTTTGCTGATGATGTCTTACTTACCTTATCCAACTCTAAGGAAGTGTTAGGTGAAGTGGATATAGTAACAACAAATTTCCAAAAAAATCTCAGGACTCTCCTTTAACAAATCTAAATCAAAATATTTATTATTAAATTAAAAAAGAACATAAGTTAATCATATTATTGGAAACCAAGTTTCAACTCTAGACTATTTAGGAATAGTCCTAAGCAAGACTATAGAGGAAACCTTACAGCTTAACTATGCCAAAACCATAGACTTAATCAAGACATTAATAAGAAAATGGAATAATTTGTTTATAACAGTTGATGATAGGTTACAACTGATAAAAATGATTTTGTTACCTAAAATATTATATATAGCACAAGCACTTATACTTCCACCAGGAAAGAAAATCCTTAAAGAAATCACTTCAGCTCTGATGAAATTCCTGTGGTACCCCAAAAGAAATAGAGTGCCATATTCTCATTATATCAGAAAATGGGAACAAGGGGGGTTAAAATTCCCAGAGGTTGAAACTTATATAAAGGCATCCATAATTAAAATAGTGATGACTTGGGAAATCTTAGATACTCTTCCATTTGGAAACAGTTGCACTCCATTATACTAATGAATGAAAATTGTTTATCAAAGAATGCTTTGGTAACTGACCAAGATAACAAGATTATGGCACTACTTAAGTTTAAATTTACAGTATAGTACAACAAAATTAACAAAACTAACACTAATAAACAATATTTTTGATGTGTTTAGAAAATCCATTAAAACAAATTTAGATATAAAACTGTGGCATACATTTTTAATACCATTTACTATTACAAGGGATTTCCCTGATAAAACACCTAGAGAGATTTTTGGTTTATGGGAAAATAATAACCTATTTTGTTGGCTGCAATGTATTGAAAACCAACAAGTTTTGAACACACAAAGTATATTGTCAACTTATGGCCTATCCCCTAATGACTGGTTGGTTCTTCAGAGTGTCACAGCATACATACCAAAAATTATAAACTGGATTTTTGGAATTCTATATAATAATATCAATGTTAAGAATGAATTATCATACCTATATAATACTTTAATTGTCTATAAGACAGCTCCTAAAGATTCTTACTGGCAATATCTAACTAAAGGGTTTCAAGTATCATTATCAATGGAAGATAAAACAAACATTTTATATTCAGTTAAACTAACTTCATACTCACAATTCTGGAGGATTTTTCATTGGAAATTTCTGCACAGATCCTTTTTGACACCTGAGAAGCTCTTAAAAAATGAACCCTTCGAACAGCAAGTTATGCAGGAGATGTCATCTCTCCACTAATGCTGACTGGTCTCATATTTTTTATGACTGTACTAATATTAAACCATATTAGAATGAGATTAACAAATTTCTTCACGCTATCTATACTGATATATTTCTTTTGACAAAGTCTTTAATTTTATTGAATGCTGTTAACAGTAATAATATGAAGAAAGATGACCTGTATTTGTTGTGGGCAATGTTAGCAATAGCCAAAAAATGTATAACTAGAAGAATGAACTCTAATGTAGCACCCACAATGGAGGAATTCCTATCATCACTGAAGAAATGCATACTAATGGAGAAAAGAACTAAAGAGTTAAGAACTTTTCCTAAGCCATTGGTTAATATTCCATGGAGGAAAGTTTTGAATTTGATTGATACCCTACAGATGGAACCAAACTCTTCCTAACTATCATACTTTATATATTAACTCGAAAGACAACAACAACATTTAACTACAAATGTTTTTATCGAATCCTTTTTGTTAAGCTGAATGTAAATAAATAGTTATTGAATGTTATGAATGTATTAAATTATTGTGTTATTTCATCAAAATAAAAATCATTTGAGTAAAAAAAAAAAAACTAAAAGTGAAGTTTCAGTTAATTGAAACTTTGACTTTTTCTTCTCAGTAATCTAAAAGTTGGTCTACTGTTATTACGATAATGTCAAGTAGACTCATATATATATATATATATATATATATATAGAGAGAGAGAGAGAGAGAGAGAGAGTTTACTGTTTACTATTGGCATTCCAAATCTGCTTCAGTCAGCCATTTAGAATGTCATCCCAAAATGCTGACTCTGTAATGCCGAAAAGTAAACCAAGGTGAAAATGAATACATTGACAACCATGGTTCGATGTATTCAACATAGCAGGAGGTGACATCACTCACCTCCTTCTATGCACATTAACTTACCATTAGACTCTAAAGGCAATGGTACATTAATTCTGCTATTTTGCAGGGCTATGCACCCCTGCAGCCCCCATGTGGGAGGCTGTGCCCCCCACCCTCTGCACATTAAATATATCAACTCTGAGATCACACTACAGTGAGGAAATGGGCTAATTCCCTGTTTCTCACTGAACTGCAATCTCCCTGCACAATGTTGAACTGAAATACTCAAACTATACTACCTGTTCGCTCTAGTGTAGTCAATATATTTTGGTTCGACATTTTGCTGACTTGAAAATTGCAATTCAAGCACATGCCAGTCAACCAATTCAGTTTCATAGTTTTCAGTGTAAACCTATATATATATATATATATATATATATATATATATATGTGTGTGTGTGTGTATATCTATATATCTATATATATATATATATATATATATATATATATATATATATATATGGGATAGTGGCTACTTTTTTCCTAGAACAGACAAATCAGGGGGAGCAGAGAGCCTATTTCATTTCAGCACATTTGAATAGTTTTTGTATTTATACCCTGCTACCTTAATCAAATTAATATTCAGGATTGAGCTTTCACTAATAAGTTCCCAGTGTTTTCTCAAAGTTACAGGAAGAATGCGTCCATTCTTCTTCCAATAGGATATGCATGCAAATATCTTCAGTCGTAGGAAAAGCTGATACTTTTAGCATTGACATATTTATTAGCAAAGTGAGATTATTGACTAAAGATTATATTGCTAATCTTTTGTAAAATAAACCCAGATTTAATTAATAGCTTACGTATCTAGAATCAAAAGTTTCAGAAAAGAAGAGAGCACTGTAAAATGACCTAAAGATTTATCAATGAAAATAATAGACCTATAAAAAATTCTTACATTTTTGGGCTAATGACCTCATTATCATGATTCATAATGAAGTGTTGTTTTACAGGAGACGCATAATAAATAATTTAACAGTGCATGAAGTCAGTAAAAATCTGTAAGATTCATAAGTATAAGACCCCTTTTTGCACTAAGATTTAAATATTTTAAGAGTCATGCCTAAATTATTGTTTTGTTATGGAAAACTGACAACTATTTTAATTACAAACTTAAAAAAATCTCAAGGAGATTATGAGACTGAATTTTTGCAAAAATAAAAGAACTTTGGAAAAGTATTAATTTAATAAATGGAGGACCTTTGCAAAAGATCGAATATCAGTTTGTTCCAGGTTTCCAGATTTGTTTTGACTTTGCTCATAGCTAGACAAATAAACAAATGTCCTCTTCATATTTAACACTGAGGCAACATATTTTTTGCAATGAAATATTCGTAGAAGAGGCAAAGGAGGATGTTATTTTTTATTTTTGAGTTGCTGTGTGGATGCAGAGCATTTTTTTTAGATTTGAGTTTATTAGTGGATGCTTTACTATAATCTGCTATTACTTCTAACACTATGGACATAGTATTGTTAATAGAATCTCAATGGATAAAGAAATAATATTAATCAAAGAGTTGGCAGACCTTAATACATTAATTGTTGGATTGCTATGTATACTTCCAAATAACAGTACCAATGAAAGAATAAAGAGGTAAGGTGACAGAGTAGACCCTTGCCTTGTACCAGTTTCATTTCTAATAATGATCTGAGAGTTAACCATAAACAGAGTGGCAAATTGATACTAAAGCATAGGGGACTTTGATGCCCTGAATGCACTGCTTATGAAATTTAAATTCATTTAATACCCTTACATGAAAAGGCACAGGCACCTGTTCAAATGCATTGTTAGTA
The DNA here is from genome assembly GCF_019279795.1 of Protopterus annectens. Taxonomy (NCBI): domain Eukaryota; kingdom Metazoa; phylum Chordata; order Ceratodontiformes; family Protopteridae; genus Protopterus; species Protopterus annectens. The sequence goes on along the minus strand of NC_056729.1, from coordinate 1,554,055,133 downwards.
TTCAGCATGAACATTCCTTGATGCATAAGCCTGTTGGTATGAATAATTAATTCTAACGTAATATTGTTGTCTTGTGCTTGACTGGTTTCCATAAAATCAACTGGAATCTTGAAATTACTAGATGTGCTACTGCATTGAATCTTCTATCTTAAAGTTGTAAATAATTTATTTGTAACTAAAATAATAAGAGAGAAAGAATGTTAAATTTTCATAAGAATGGCTTTTAAATGAAAATAGCCATGGACTGATTTAATTATTAATTAGAAATACCATTAGACTTGATACAAATAAACAATTTCAAGAATATAGGGGCTAGCTTGTGCTTAATTTTTATAGAAAGGAGCATCAAAGCCATCATGTCCAGCAGCCATATCTGGTGTGAGAATAGAAATTATGTCATGGAATGAGTGTATGGAGAAATCTCTGATTGATGCTAGAAGAAGAGAAGTAGGAATAAAACATCTAGAAAGTTCATAATATCCTATGAACTAATATGTTGCTTAGGTGAAGTGCAGATGCCAATGTATGTATTATAAAAAGCTGAGAGACTAATTTAAGGTTGACATACCCAATTCTCATTTATTGAAATGATATTATTTGAGACATGGTTCATGTTGAACAAACTGGCCAATAGTTTGGATGGGGAAGCAGCCCACTCCGTTTATTTGGCTCAGCCTATGATTCAGAAAGAGACTCACTAGATGCATGTAAAGCCTTGAACTGTTGCTGTATTCAGTCAAAGCATTATACCAATTTTGGTTGAATATATTTTTTCAAATTGTTATCTAATGTAGAAATTGGATTTTCTAAGTCTACAAAATATTTACATTTGCTCTTCTTCATATATGTAGCTTTGTTAATAGTATCCATTAAATATAACTTGAATGCTACCCATCACGTCACAAAATATGTTATCATAATACTCCAAAATGAGCTTAAATTAACAAAGTAATTTGTTCATTTTTCTGGGGTTCTTCCAAAGATTAAGTTTTGGTCTCCATTTGGGAAAATGGAGCTCTGAGAACAATTACCAAATTCATATCAATTAGCCAATTATCAGAAAATGATTGGGCTTCTTTTAAATATGTAAGGCCATTTTATGTAATATTTTGGAAACAAGAGGCAAATCTTTCATAAACAAGGTCTTGCTATTGACTGAAAACTGTGGTTCTTCCCAAAAAGGAGTAATTTATGATATATATCAAAAATTTCACAAGTACTCATAAAGTCATGCAACAATCGAGTATTAGTTTATTGTGTATAGTTAAGTTCCCAATTTGTTCAGATGTGATTATAATGCTAGATTTCAATCACCCCTAGCAGTATATCATGATTATCAAACAAGAGACTGTTATAAAACAGATCTTTGAAAAAGTTAGCTCCATCAGACCATTGTGCATGCATTGATGTTAAATTTATGGGACAATATATTAATAGACTATTATATTCAACAATAATTAATCTACCTTTTTTATTTCATTTTGCCTGTCCCACATGAAAAGGAAAAATCTATTTTCTAATTGAAATAGCTACACCTGAATTATTTACAGCTTTGCTCACAGCAAAGATATGTGCAATCAATCTCCTCTCTAGAGCATAAAATGATTATGGGGACAGGTGTCTAATGTACAGACAAAATATCTAATATCAAAATATGTTCACCTTAAATACATGCCAAAAATGTTTTTTTTTTTTTTTTTTTGCATTTATTGCTCACCTGTAAACCTCACATATACTGAGATGAGATAGTAATAAAAATTGAGAAAATAAGAGCAGCAACCTGGAGATTTATCCTGACGTAATGCACTTCCATTGTCTGAAAGTACTCACATGAAACTTAAACAAACATCTGTTCTCACACATATTATATTCATATGCTGCTTCAACCCATCATGAAGAAATCCAACACTTCAGTGAAAAATCAGGCACATAGTTTCTTAAGATTCTTAGCCCCCCCCAAAGACCTAATGCTACAACCACTAGCTGAGGCAACCTGAAGACAAGAAAATTCAGCTAATAAGTCTAGAAGCGTCCTCTATTCAAAGGATATAAATACCAAACTAAAGTATTTATGGTGGTGTTTGAATGTTAGCAGAAATGGTCAGTTTCTCTTGATCCTAATACATCACAACTCCTCTCTGTAGCCAGAGTACATAGGAAAAACTATGTGCTCTAGTATATATATTGAATGCACATACATCAACACTGATTCACATTTACACACATAGCTAAAACTCTAGCTGTTTTAAAGTTAGAGAAATACTTTCAAATAACATATGAGTTTATGTTACCAATGCAATTGTGTCTCACAGCTGGTATTATATGAGCATAACAAATTGCAAATAATAATCTGTAGTATTCAATATACCCATAAAGAAAGGCACATGGGCATAATGTCATTCATGATCTAATTCAAACATGTTACTCTATATGTAGAAAACCTGCATTTTTAGGAGGAAAAGACATCAAATCCTTAAGGTAATCAACGGCCGTGTCCTCACCTTATTCCCTTTACTGCTTGTATTTTACAAAAAAGGGGTAGCTCACATTACTACTACTATTATGTATTCATATCACTACTTGAATATGTAACTGAGTCACTCCTCCAACCCCCTCCCTCGGCACCCCAGACTATCATTCAGTGAAAAAGAACTAAGAGTTACCTTTTCTGCTACTATTAATATATTTTTAATTTACTTTACCTAAGGGTCAAAGCAGCCAGTTAGAGCTAGAGTTGCTTTAAACCCAGATATAATTAAAATTAAACCATAACAGATAACGTAAGAAAAAAACATCCTTCAGTATCCTGATTTACATTCAACAATTTCTAGTTAGTGCAGTCATAATAATCATCACAAAGCATCTAAGTAAATGCAGTCCAGACATGAAATGAATCATCTCCAGATTTGTAGTAGCTTCATAATATATGTCACAAAACCAGATCCATCAGTATTTCCGGTTTTGGATACAGCATCGGTCAAAGCTGGGGCTTCAGGCTTAATAGAGTTTTCTCCTCTTCCAGCCCCAGTACAGCACTTTTCTTTTAGAGGGTCTCACAGACACCCAATAAGCCAGCAAGAGGGAAGAACCATGAGAGGATGTAGACACACACCATGACAAGGATGGTGAGCAATATGTAGACTTGGTGTATGACATCTCCAGGTATGTTTTTACAGCAGATGAACTCAATGTTTTAAACAAGGGTTTTTCATTAATACTTAATACTATATTTAATACTAATACTTAATCTATAACAACACATAGCTGACCTGCACTCAGATATTTATTCAGAGATATGGCCAAATCCCCCACTGTAAATCCAGTCTAATAACATTACTGCATAAGCAGATAGAAACAATTAACCATTAAGTCCATAAGACCAAAAGTTTCCAAAGACAGAACTTCATTAAAGCAAGAAAATTATAGCCATTTTCTTAGGGCAGGAAGACACTTAAACAAACAATTGTTCCATTAAATATCACCAAATACAAAATCCATGCAGCAAAAAGCATGGATGCTCAAACTGTCCAGTGCAGCAATGCCTTCCTCTAAATTTCCATGATAATGATGTCCAAACACTGCATTACTAAGTGGAGAAAAAATATTTTACAACACTGAAATACTACTAACTATATTATCTTAGATCTCTTAATGATTTACTAAGTGAGACAAAAAAAAAGAAAAAAAAAGAAAGAAAAAATGTATGCTCATCATTACAGCTAAACAGGAGTACAAACTGTCCAGGTGGTCAGCACTGATGGAAAATTAATTAATTTCTAGTATTTAATGGCATCATTTGAAAATGCATGCCATGTCCTTTTAAAATAATATCAATGTAGAATACTAAAATGTAAAAAAATACATGACCGTTGTATAAGAGGTTAAAAGTTTACAGAACTATTTCTGGATATTAAAGTGAAAGAACACACAAGTGAACACACAAAATAATTTAAAACAGCCACACAATGTTACACAAAATGAATACTGTATAACAGCAATATACCTATGACTGGTTTAAAATACAGTTAAGGGAAAAATGTTCATTAAGTCTACTTTCCTCCTAAGTTTTTGTTTGTATTCAGCACCTTTTACATGGCTAATGACACTATTCTTAACTGACCATATATCACATCTAACATTTGACATTTAAAACACTGTATGAGCAACATGCATTTTCTCAAAATACTCAAAGATGGAATCCTGTCCAAAAGAGACAGTGGTGGACTCACTGGTGTCATTTCTGTCTACCTAAAAGAGGCCCTCAATAATCTCAGCCATATCTTGTTGCTTGATATGTTTGCTCATAGATTTTGGTAATAGGTCAGTTTGCTGGTTCATGAACTACCATGAACTATCATCATAACAAACAGGCATTCTTCAGTAGCAGTTGAGAGGACTCACTCTTAACATTTGTGGATACGGGTGGGGGGGCCATCCCCGAGTTCAATATTAGGATTTCTATTCACAATATTTAACTGTACCTTCTACTCCATTTAACATCATTTCTACTCTTTAGCCTGCATTGGTGGCAGAAAGGGATAATTCCCTGTGTAAGCTGTGGTGACACCAGTTCAAATAGCAGCTTGTTTGCCTGATGGCATAGGCAGGAAGGATGGACATGCCCATCTTGAGGTGAAGGAGGTGTTCACACTTAGGGTACTTTCACAAGGTTAAAGTTCTCTGGTGAGTATCAGAGAAACAACTGCGTATTACTGTCTGGTGGCTGAATTAAGCACAGATTCATAAAAAAGTACTGGGAAATTAGTCTGTAGACTATAGCAAGCCTAGCCAAAGAAGCCTCACTGAGGGCAAAGATAGACCAAGGGAGAATTTGAAACTGCCCATTCAAGGGTGCTACTCTGCTTGCTCTATATTGGAAGATTGTTCCAAAGTTTAGGACACGGGATATGAATCTATTATGCCAACATGTTTGTTGATGAAGGTTTAGTTCCTTTAACTGTGTATTTGTTTTGTGAAAGAATAGGAGGTCAAAGGGCATTGGATTTTTCATAGCTCAAAAGACTATGCACAGATATCCACGGAGGAGTGTGTAAGAAAATGCATACAGAGAGAGGGCTGACAGTCTGTCCTGATTAATAAGATTTTTAAGACCACTGATATTTTAGTTATGAATCTCAGAGGTCTCCCGAGTGATATATTTAGACAATTACATGACAAAAGGTGCATTATATTCAATAATAGATTTGATGAGATATAAGTAAGGGAGAATTAAGACTTAATTGGATTTAGTTGAGATCCGTTTTGAAATTAGATGAGCCGCATAGAAGGTGTTCTGAGCTATGGTGGAGACATGGGGTAAATATTAAGGAATAATCTAAAAGAGTGCATATATGCCTTACAACACTATCTGATTTGGGGATTGTGTCACTTATGTGGTTTGGAAAAATGTTGTGTTTACTAAATGAACTATGCTACATTTCTTCACATTTAATTTCAGATCGTCTTTGTACCAAATGTTAATGTGGTCTACCCCATGCTGGAGCAATTATGACTCAGTAGGAGACAGAAGAACAACACACAATTTATAGTCATCAGCAAACTTAGATACTATAGTTCAGGAGTATTGTCCTGGAGGTCTGTAAATAGCTACCAAATGAGAGAGGGCCTAACACTGAGCTCTGTGGTATACCACTGGTAATGTTTTTCCTTTCAGAGCTGGCATCTGTGACTCTGACCAGAAGTGTTCTATCAAACAGCCAGTCAACTATTCATCTAGCAACATAAGGGGTTGCATTTAGATTTATGAGGCTGTCAATAATGTGTGAATGAGGACTGGTGTGAAATACCTTGGCTAGTTCAAGATATGCTGTATGTACTGCATAATCACTATCCACTACTTCAGTTATATTTTCAAATAAACTAATGAAGTTACAGAGGCTGGACTTTCTTTTGAAAAAGCTGAAATGATGAGGATCCAGGTTTAAAAGATTTTCAATGTCCATATTAATGAGGTCTGATAATATGCTATATAGCTTTACATATAAGGCTATTGAGACTAATAGATCTATAGTTACCAGAGTCCATTAACTTTCTCACCCACACTTGTGTAATGGCATTAAAATGGCTGAGTTTCATGCGAGTTCCAGCATGTAGCTCATGAGACATTTCCTTGTCAGGTACATCACCAAAACCAAAAGCCTGCAGCAGCACTTTGCCGTAGAGCAGTACAGCTGAAAAGCACAGCCGCTGCAGCTGTACACTATGAAAGAAATGTTTTAAATTGCATCAGTTCATAGAGACAGCTACCCAGCTGTATTCCTATAGAGACAGCCGCACTGGATGTGTTATACATTCCTTATTTTCATTCCAGACATGCATTTATTTTATTATTTATTTATTTATTTTATTGCCAGGCATTCTGAAAATTAAATAAATAATAAAACAAATGCATTCCTTGAATGAAAATAAGGAATGTGTAACACATCTAGCAAGGCTGTCTCTGTTAGAATATACCCAGGTAGCTGTCTCTAGGGATCGCCATGATTTAAAACATTTCTTTTCATAGTGTACAGCTGCAGTAGTTGTGCTTTTCAGCTTTACTGCTCTTCAGTAAAGTGTTGCTACAGCCTTTTGGTTTTGGTGATGTACCCATTTCATGCTTTGGAAATGTAGCCAGTGGATATGCTTAGATTAAAGATGTTAAGTTGGGGATCACATAGGCCATATTTGGGACTAGTAGTCAGGCAACATAGCATGTTGTCCTGCTGATGTCAGCCCTTTGTGGAAGTGGGAGGTGGTTCAATACTGATGTCCACTGTATGCCTCACTCTCAGGATATTACTGGGTGTGTGCAGGTGCCAAGAAGGAAAGGGGGGAAAAAATCAGTCCCTCACCATTAGTATAAGGCTTCCCTGGGAACCTTGATCTCCTTGCTGGACCTGGACTGAAGCTGTAGTAAGCCTGGGGAAGATGGGAGGATTTACTGGCTACCAAAGTGAGGCATTAGCAACAGCTGATGATCAGCTGTGAGGAAGCCAAAATAGCTCCAAAAGAGATCTTCACCCTTTGCTGAAAACATATGATCTTGTTTTCTGGTATGGTTCTTTAACTCCAGATATTTGCTACACTTGGATCTTAATATGTTGATGATATGCCAGCTGCAGACTACTACCATTAAAATTAAAGTTCAGAAACATTTAGTCCATAGTATTAAACAAAATAATGTGAACAGCAAATAAACACAGGAAGGAGGCAATTCAGAGGCATAAGTGGTAATCAAATAACTGCATAATGGTAAGCAAAGGAAAGCTGACATGCAAATGAGGCTCAACAAATATATAAATGATGACAAGAAACATTACAGAGTGAAACAGAGATATATAAAGTATGTGATGTGTGTCATGGCGTTCATCCATCTCGACTACTGAGAATCTTCAGTGTACAGGAGCAAGAGTACTAATAAAGTGTTATTGATATTAAAGCTATTTGAACAACACTTATGGGGGCCACTTTCATTGCCAGTATTTGTGATGTTGTGCACAATTACTTTCCATGGTACAGAGGGCCCACAAGCAATTAACACACCATTCATTCATGGCCAGGACATTGTTAATTGCTATTGTGTGGTTCATAGACTATGCAAGAGTAAATGTGTTGCTCACACATGCAAGCAAGGAGTACATATGAACTGCTCATCTGTGTGGTAAAAAGGGTATATGCAGCATTAACCTTCCTTGCTGCAGGGACCTTTCAGCATCCCACATGGGATATGCTAGGAATTTTGCATACATTAGCCTCACAGATTGTACATCAGTTCCTTGATGTGATGGTGCAGCATGTGTAGGAGCTTAATTGGTTTCTGAGGACAGCAGAAGAAAGACCCGACACTATGTAGGCATTTTACAGAGTAGCTCATTATTCCAAGGTCCTGGAAGCCATTAGCCAGAAGGACTTCCACTTCTTCAGATGCCAGATGTATCATATACTATGTGACTCTAAGTCCCACATCTGGCACATATGTGACTTCTACCAACACTTTATGTTGGCAAACTTACCACAGGGTTTATTTATATATATATATATATATATATATATATATATATATATATATATATATATATATATATATATATATATATATATATATATATATATATATATATATATATATATATATATATATATATATATATATATATATAAGGATTCCATGCAAGTAGGCAGTAGGCCTCATATAGCAGTGTCCACTGTTATGTTTTCTGTGTGATACTGGTTATACACTGATACCATGGATGATGTCCTCTATTTGAAACTCTCAGACCATAGTTAAGATGGCTTACGACAATGCACATTTGCAAATCTGGAACATTGTAAAACATGTGTTTGGACTCCTGAAGGGATGGTTCCACTGCTGGGATAGATTTGACATTGCGCTGTAGTATGCTCCTCTAACCTGCAGTCAAATATTCATGGTGTCTGTGCATTGCTACATACCATGATAATATGCAGATAAAGGCAGCATCATGGTTACCTCACTGTACTGTCCTAGAGACTTGTTGCATAAATGGCTAAGGAGTCAGCCGCAGACAGACTGCTGTGCCTCTGTAAGGCAGAGGCAGCTGTAGTACAATGTGGCACTGACAAAACAGTGCTATTTGTTCCACATCTATGGGCCATAACAAGGACAACACAGAATAAAATTGATACATGCAACATCTTGCCAAGGCTATGCAGTAAACTTCACTATCAGACTACATTCTGCATCACACATTATCTTATCCTCACAGGGTAGAGGGTGAACAGGGCAGAGTCATCATTTATATAGGTGGCAACACACTATCCTATGATTATGGATCCCGGTAGACATATGCAATACTCAATCAGTTGGGTGACAGGTTGAGGGGAGCAAGGAATCACACCATTCAGTGGAGAAGTAAAGCTGCCGTGTCTTTGGTCATGTGTAATGTACTGACCTGCTGTTTTGAGGTTTAATGTGTTATGCACTATGGACAATTTGGCACTTTAGTAGCATGTACAGGAACCCAGGTGTTGTGTCTCATGTTGGGAGCCAAAAGCTGTATGATGTCCACAACCTGGATGATAGCCACAGATAGCCATGATTCACTATTGGCTGATTGAGAATAGTGGCTGCATAGAACTGCCTCACCATGAGTAGGTGAGCTGGTAAAGCATACAAGGAATGGAGCCCCAGTAGTGAAGTGAACCACAACTAGGAGACTAGAAGACCACTGGGGCCAAAAATGTCACTTACCACTGGAAATAATGCTACTGTGAGCCTCTGGAACAGTGTGTGTCATCTGTGTATGGATGGCTTGTGACCAACACCCCTTGTTTCCAGACGCTCCTATTGCTAGCATGGCCACATGCCACAAAAGTGTTGTATGCCACTATATAGGCCATGCGCCATACTTGCCAACTCTACTGTGATGTGTTTAGCAGCTGTCTCAGAATGGATCACTATCCAACACATCTGCTGATTGATGCCAAATGGTGTATATGTGTAAGGGAAGAAAAACTTGAAGTAGTGGTGGTGATGCCAACCAACATGTTTGTTCCCACCAGTATGTGCACACCCATCAGAGGTAATGCAGATGACTGATATTGTCTGTTGTGGTGATTCATTGTAAAGCTTAGTTGAGGCTCACAGTAGCATAATGTTCAGTAATAAGTAATGGTGAGACCATAAGACTTGTTTTATTTATTTGTTTATTTGTTAACTGAGGTAGAACACTGATCCTTATCGACCATTGTTAAGTATAGTCCATCCCTCCTCCATCATATCATATCTGAGGGATTGGTGTGACCCCTCCATTCAGAGTTTTTCTGACAGTGCAACTGCATCATCTGACTGTGCCATGTGCACATTGCCTCATCATCATAAGCCCCAGATGATCTGCTGACATCAGGCATGTGATATCCTATCATGCTACTCCCTCAAGGTGACTATCATGCCTTTTTGCCTTGTTCCTTGCCACAGATTCCCCACATAGCAAGCCATGTAGCTGCTATGCCCTTGTGGTGCATTCCCTGTCACATTCACACCTACAACTGGACATGTAACTGTCATGCCTTTGTGCTGTGTTCCTTCACCTACATCTACTGGTTTCTCTTATCCCTGTTTCTGACACCCACCATCAGTGTCCAGTACAGTGCAAAGGTGCATTAGTAGACATCTCATCTCCCTTCTGTATGCCTATATAAAAGTGCAATGTCTTATTCAGTGAAATTGTGATTCCTGATTTACTCTCTTAACTCAGTCTTCTGCAAGATGGTGACTTTATATCACACTTAAACTGGTCTGTCTGCACAACAGTTAATTTAATGAAGGAAGACAGCATAATTGTCTCTGAATTGCTACCATAACCCATTACTCTAACACCCAAACAATGCTAGACTGCATTCCTCCGCACATACTTTTCAACTATTCCTGATCATGCAGAATGGTCCTGATTTTGCCCTCATATTTTTGCACTGTCTCTTATAAAATGTTTGACTTCTGGTAAATTATTAAGGATTACAGTCAGAAGTACCAGACATTAGAGTTTCATACTTCTTATTGGTCAGAAAATGTAGGTTGATGCAAAACCTGTTGTTCTGTTAACTTTTTAAGTGACTTAAATGACTTAAAGAACTACTTAAAATTGGCCCCTGATTTTTGGGCTTCCCCCTCCATTATTTTTATCTTTGTCCCTGACTCCTGAGCAAATGTTCCATGCTCATCCTGGTGCTAATGAGACATTTATTTAGTGGGAAAGTCTGACTTGGAACAAAGCCGATTTTAAGCAGAGGCCCAAGGAGAAACACTCCAGACATATGTCTTTGTAACATGGGAGGAAACTGGAGGAAACCCACATGGACGACATGCAGACTCTACTTAGAAGGCACCCCAGCCAAGAATCAAACCACAGAACCTCTTGCTGTGAGGTGACAATGCAACCACAGCACCACTGCACTGTCCTAACATGACATGAGTACATGGCATGAGACATGACACGTGTACACTATGCTCATGCCAATTACATGTTAATTTCATAACACTGACTCTGCACCAGGTACATTTTTTGCTGAGGCACAATTACTGCCCCATGACACACTTCATTTGATAGTCTTATGTGTAGCCATAGTCCTCAATTGGGTCTGTTGAGTGGATGTGGCTTCATCAGGTGAATGGTTAAGCCAGGCACCTGCATGGCATGACAGAGAGGCCAGGATTTTCCTTAACCTCTTCCACAAAGACTTTGAGGAACATCTGCTAGGCTATTATTGTGGCCAATACTATCAATAAAGGAAAGTAACCAGGGAAAAACCTTATGTTGTGCCAATGAAAATAAATGAACAACAACGGAAGTCTGCACAGGAACCACAGACAATCAAAGATCATTTATTATAATCCAACAAGCTTTAAGCTTTCACACACACGTTTTATCAAGTTGAATGAATAAAAACTTTTTATACATAAGTTTAACTACCCTTTAAAATCAAATGATAAAGGCATTTTAGCAATGTTCACAGGCTAACAAGTTCATTAAGTACTGGATATTCACTAGCTCTCAAAATATTAATCCATCTTTTTCAAGGTGTTAATGTCACCACCCCGCACTCTTTTATATACTATATTCAGTACTAGAAAACTTAAAATATTGTTCTTCACTTGTTTTACTAATATGCTTATATAGGGCATTTCTACTAATCTCCCTTCTGGAATCTGGTATGTGGTCTCCCATCCTCTCTAACTTTCTATTTGTCTTCCCAATATAAAAAAGGGACATTTCTTATATGTAGCAATATAAATTATATTATTTGTGTCACAATTAGCATACTAATCACATTTATATGAGCTGACAGAAAAATCACACAAATATGCTTACAAGTGAGAAAAGCTCTAGTAGTCACAGTCATAAAGCTCATGTTGATAGTATGCGGTAGATTATTAAAAGAAACAGGCCCAAACATGTGGCAGCAACTGTAACTCTTGCAGCACTCACTGGTAAACCTCAGAACATTCTACAAACCACACAGTCTCAGTGAAGCGTAAGAGTGAGTCAGCAAACTAAAAGCATGGGCACCAACCTAGTTTCATTGCCAACTGTTGTAACTGTGGTTCATAGGTGTGTACTAGGCTAATGGCCCTGGAGCCTTTACAAGCCTAGCCCATAGGACTACCCTGGCATCGTGCCACCCGACCTTAGTTCCCAGTGCCTAGGTCGAGTAGAGTCACTGGAGTAATTCCCAGGGTAAATTTTCTATTTCCCATCCACTCATGAAGATTTCTGTTGAAGAGGGCCAGTGAGGTGCTTTGTTTGACATGTATGGGAAGTCTCTTCCATAGCATTGGCAGTTTCTGGGTTATGAACCTGTCCCTCCAGCATGTCCTGTTTATTGTGGTAATGAGATTGAGGTCTCTGGAGCATATGGTGCAGAGGGATTGGGATTTCTTTAGATGTAGCATTTCTAACAGAGCTGGGTCAGACATGGCTTTGTAAGTCAAGCAGAGATCGCCTCGAAGTAGGCGACATGAGACAGAGAATAGTTGGAGTTTTTTTAATCTGAACATATAGAACAAATGTTTAAGGCCTAGGATCCTCTTTGTAAGGTACTTTTGTGACCTCTTTAGTTTTTGCAGGTGTATAGTGAGGTACATGCCAAATGGGGCATTGTACTCGCTGACTGGCCTAATGAGGGAAGAGTAGAGAGGAGACAATGACCTCTTTCTTCGGGTCTATATTACAACAACGAACGTTTAAATGTTTGAATCTGTAAAGGTCGACCTTTACAGATCGAACAGTTAAACATTTGAAGTTGTAAAAAATTAAATTAAAAAACAAAACAAATAGAAGGAAAGGGTTATAGCGGGGGGGGGGCAAGCCCCCCTGCACCCCCCACACCCCCTGCTACTTAAATATACCAACTCCGAGATCGCACTTCAGTGAACTACAGTGCAGAAATGAGAAATTTTCCATTCCCTACACTGTAGCGTGATCTTGGAGTTGGTATATTTAAGTGGGGGGGTGCGGGGGTACAGCCCCCCATGTGGGGGTGCAGGGGGGCTTGCCCCCCCTCTTAAACCCTTAGTTTTTTATTTTGATGTATGATTTTTTTTTAAATTTTTAAATAAATTTGAACGCTTAACTGTTCGATCTCTAAAGGTCGACCTTTAGAGATTCAGACATTTAAGCATTTGTAGATCTAATATAGACCCCTTTCTTCCTGGATGCAAAACCCTTAGTAATGAGATGTGCCACATAGAAGGACTTACTGACCACAATGGCAATGTGGTGGTCAAAAGAGAGGTTGCTGTCAACCTGTGTTCCCAGATCTCTTATAACGCCTTCTGTGTTCAGTGGACTACCATCGATGTGGTAATTCATGGGAACTGGGTTTTTCCCAAAGGGGATGATGACACATTTTTTGGCATTGAGCTTAAGGCCATGGTTCTAACACCAGTTGGTCTCAATGAGGCCTTTCTGTAGGATGTCAACATCACTTGGGAAGTTAATAATAGCTCCCAACTTGCAATCACCTGCAAACTTTGTCAGCCAGAGTCCTTTTGTTTTGGCATGGACTTCAGAGAAGTAGATACCAAACAGGAGAAGACCCAGGACTGAACCCTGTGGGACTCCCTCATGGCAGGTTGGCTGTCTGACTTGGAGTCAGCTACTTTCACACTGTGGGTTCTATCTGTGTGCCACTTTGCAACCCATCTAATGATATAGGGGTTGATGCCTAGCTTAGTGAGTTTTTCTATGATTTCTGAGTGGAAATTGGTATAAAAGGCCTTGGCCAGATCAAGGTAGGCTGTATGAACCACCTTGTCTTCATCCATAGCTCTGGTGACTGACTCAAAGAAGTTGACCAGGTTGATCAGGCATGATCTACCCTTCACAAAACCAAACTGTGTGGGATCCAGAGTTTGGAGATTCCTTATATCCATGTTTATTAGGTCCATGATGATGCGTTCCATAGCTTTGCATATCAGACTCATCAGGCTAGTGAGGCAATAATTCCCAGGGTCTGTAATTGCTTCTCCTTTGTGGAGAGGGATGTCTGTAGCAGTGTGCCATTTGGTAGGGACAAATCCTGAGGTAAGGCTGTGATTGAACAGGGCACACAGGTGAGGTGCCAGTTCACTCTGTAGCTCATGCAGAACACAGACAGGGATCTTGTCAGCTCCCATAGAAACTGTATTCTTGACCTTAGGCAGTGCTGTTTTAACCTGTGCAGCAGTAATATTGGGTGCCTGGCAATCTACTGGTATTGTAATTGGTCCTTTGGGGAGGAGCGGGGTAAACTTGGCATTGAATCTGTCGGCCAGTATACTGGCAATATCTGTTGGCTCGGTATAGGAGGTACCATTGTGCAGTAGCTCAGAGCAAATTTGGGAATTGCCATGGAGATTCTTTACATAACTATAGAAGGCCTTGTGGTTGTCTTTACTATCTGCTGCAATTCTGTTTTCATAGCTAGCTTTACAGGATTTGATGAGGGATCTCAGCTTTTTGTTGAGGCTGATAACGAAGTTTTTCCAGTCTTGGGACTTCACCTTATTCTGTATCAGTTTCCTCCTTCTGTTGTAGAGTTTGTTTATGGCAGGGAACCACCAGATTGGCTTCCTTTTTTGGAGAAGAGTGTTTTGTTTGTATTGGGTATGGCGAGATCCATGCATTTGTGTACATGTTCGTACAGTGCATTGGTGTATGATTCAGCAGTCATGCAACTATTTTCCATTTGCATGGGTGCCTTGAAGTTAGCCACCTGTTTTTAGGAGCCTAAAGTTAGCTTTGGAGAAGTTTTTCATGGTGGTTACCTTTGTGGGGGTGGGGGGATGAGGGGGATGTGGATTTCCAAGGTGATTAGTTTGTGGTTAGATCTAACGAGGGAGGAGTTGACTATTGGTGTAGAGCAACAATCGCCCATGTTAGTAATGATCAAGTCAAGGATGTTGCTACCTCTAGTAGGGGTAAGAATAAGCTGGTCCAGGGCATTCAAATTAATGAATTCCAGGAAACGTTGGGCAAGTATATTGGTACATGAGTAGTTTTCCCAGTTAATGGAGGGGTAGTTGAAGTCACCCTGTATGAGAGTGTTAGGATGGACCTTAATATTCTCCAGGGTGATTAGGAATGTGGAGTGTGAGTCTTGGGACATGGTTGGGGGCCTGTAGCATGCTATGACCTGACTCGCTGTCTTACCCAATGTTAGCTGCAACTGAAGTATATCTGATGTGTTATGTTGGGCTACCAGTCTGGAGGTGTGTGCATCCTTTATGAATATGGAAACACCACCGCCTTTGGAGCTTCAGTCCAAGTTCTGGGGCAGAAAGATGTGGAATGTGTTATAGCCTAGTAGTGCAGGGGTGCTTTCTGCTGCTTTGAACCAGATATCTGTTACACCACAAATGTCGATGTTCTCCATTTTAAGGAGTGCTTTGAGCAAGTGCATTTTAAGATTTAGACTTCTAGCATTGGGAAGCATGTCCCTCAGATTGCATTTGTTTGTAGCTGTTATGGTGGTAATTTGGTCTTTGGAACACCACCTAAAAAAGGCACTATAGGGGTGGCAAGAGTCTTGGCCAGTGTCTGGAAGCCCAGGGGTGACAGATACAGGCCATCTCTGGCAAAGTATCGAGGTCTGTCAATCATGTCATCCCAGACAGACAGATACAGGATCCCCTTAGAATGACACCAGAAACTTAGCCAATTGTTGAAGTCAATAATTTTCTGCTTGTACTGTGGTATCATTCTGGGTGATGGTAGGATGCTGCTCAGGGCCAGGGTCATACCCACCTGGGCTACATAATCCGAGAGCTCCTCCATCTCTCTTTTCATGTAGTCCAGGGAGGTACATCTCAGGCATTCACACCCACATGTACAATGACAGAGTCATATTTGTACCTGTTGTTGAGGGACTTCAGTGCATGCATTATGTGGTGGATCCTGGCATCTGACAGGCAACTGACTGTTACTTTCTTCTTATTCAGCCTAGTGAGTGGGACATCAGTGTGCCTCAATATCGGGTCATCTATGACTAGTGTGTTGGGCATGCTGTTTTGCCTTATGGGCTTTGGTTGAGTGGCACACTGTTTAGGAGAGATATGTATCTTGTGATTAGTGTTTTGTTGTGGTGGTTGAGTGCGTTTCTGCCTTGGAGGTCTCTGCTGTTTGGGTAGATTTTTATTGAGAGCCACCATGAACGTGGGTGTGTGATATGTGTTTTTATGTGAAGGCAGTGCTGGTGTGTGTTTTGAAGGGCTATGTGTTCCACGTTGTGTGATGCAAGTGTTGACCTTCTCCTCTTCACCAGCTATTCCAGTTTTGGCTGGAGAGTGTGTGGCTTCAAATTTGGATATATAAGTGCATCTCTTACAAGTCTGAGTGTTGGGAGGTAAAAGGAGAGGGTTATCAGTGTACATGAGGCAGTTGCTACATTGCCTCAGGATGCCCAAGTTCACCAGGTTAATAGGAGAAAGCACATGGTGGAAGCCATGAATCTAAAAGGGAAAAGTGTTTAGCTTTTGGTCAATAATGCCACAAATGTAATAAATGGAATAATTTCAAAAGATTTTGTAAGTCAAAAGAACCACGTTATTTTATCAAAAGGGAACATTTTAAGAAACAAGTTAATCAAGTTAGACAGTGGCAATTCTAATCTTCATGTTGACGGTGTGTCAGTGCTTCATTAAATGGTCAATGAAGTAGATTTCAGGGCAAAGAATGA
The DNA here is from genome assembly GCF_019279795.1 of Protopterus annectens. NCBI lineage: Eukaryota > Metazoa > Chordata > Ceratodontiformes > Protopteridae > Protopterus > Protopterus annectens. Next base: position 1,554,038,438 of record NC_056729.1, on the reverse strand, counting down.
AGTAATTTGTACTGTTTGGATAAATGGCTAACCAATAGATTTCAAAGTTGATACAGGCACCAAGTGCAATGTTATGTTAGCAGAAACATTTGCCAGAGTACGTAAAGGTGAAAGGCTAGATTTGGCAAGATGTGTGAAACTTGTTGCTTATAGGGGTAAAGAAATTCAAACTGAAGGCTCAGTATGTTTTCATGTTATTCTGCTGGAAAAAGCTATGACTTATTATTTTATGTGATCAAGAGGCACATTCAGTCATTATTAGGGCTCAGAGACAGTTTGAAAATGAGACTGCTTTCATTTAATAAGGAAGTCCACCAAGTTAACTTAAAAGACCACTACTCTAATTTGTCCAGCACATTTTTTCTACCTATGCTGATCTTTTCCAAGACAAACTAGGCAAACTTCCAGTTGTGTACTCCATGAAGTTAGCCCCAGAGGTCAGTTCTGTTATAAGGCCAGCACGTAAAGTTCCAATAGCCATGCAGGACAGAGTCAAAGTTGAGTTAGATAAAAGGTCCAACAAGATCTGATTTGTCCAGTAGAAACTCCAACTGAATGGGCATCTTCCATGGTGGTAGCTCATAAGAAAGGCTCAGATGACATCACAATATGTATTGATCCATGAGATTTGAACAAACTGCTAAAAAACACCTCATCATCAAATGCGCATAATTGGAAAGTCACAGCCTTGATGCCAAATGCCACTATGTTTTCTGTGTTTGATGATAGAGTTCATTTTGGCAAATACAGCTTGACAAAAAAATCATCATTGCTTACTACTTTAAGACTCTGTTTGGCAGGTACAGATTTTTGAGAATGCCATTTGGAATAAATTTTGCAAGTGAAGTCTTTCAGCATACAGTGGAGCAAATTTTTTGTGGTATCCTTGTGCTATCATAGTTGATGACATACTGGTAGGAGGGATCCTGATGGACAGATGAAAAGTCAGCAAGCAAAGGAGCATAATAGTGCTGAAATTAAATTCATCCTCAAGTCTTGTTTAGTACCTTCACGAGGTGGACCCTGTTTTTCCCAAAATCTCACCAAGGCGATACTGATATATAGACTGTATTTATATAGCATATATCATGGACAGAAGTAAATCAAAACTGAAAAAAGATAACTGGGGGCACAAGACCCAGGATAAAAAAGTGCCCAATCCTGGTAGGTGCACTGGTGCCAGGACTGGAGAAAATGACAATGTAGAATCCTCAAAATGCAGAAGTATTCCTACAATGGGGCCAGGCTCAGGAGGAGGATGCCCCGCCCCCCTGTTGTAGATGGAAGCAGCAGTCCACAAAAAGGACAAAAATTGATTGGCCAAAAAAGAGCCATAAAGATGATACAGTGGACTATTGAGGATAAGAAAGAAATTATGTATTGTTATTATTATGCAAGAAGCCCAGAATTTCCGGATACAAGATATAGAAAATGATTAGAGAAATTAGAGGAAAGAAAAACACTTTCACAGGAAAAACTGTCAGAAGCTTCAGATAAAAATTTGCGTTCATTAATACAACAGATTTTTGAAAAACAGTATATAGATCAAGAAACTTTGATCTCTTTAGAAAAAGAAGCCTTTGAGGAAGTGGAAAAATATAAACAACAACACTTAGAGGTATTTGAAAAAGCTAAAAATGAGATATGGACATGGGAAAGAAAGAGAGATTTGATATGGTGCAATATTTATGCAAAGAAGAAAGCTAAGTCAACTAATTTAGAGAAAGTCTCAAAAGTATTTGAAGAGAAATACAGGCAAAGGCATCCAGGTATGGAACATTTCACAATAAAAAGATTAATAACACAAAAACATAATGTAGAAAAGATGATTAGTAAAGTAAAGATTAAAGAAATAGAAGCTGAAGTTATGCAGTGCCTGCAAAGTGAAGGATTTAATGTAGAAGGTCTAAGACAGACTACATCACAGTATGCTGGAGTATGTCCCCAGAATAAGGAAAAACAAGAAGACCAGGAGACATGTGAAGAAGAAATATGGACAGGGGAAAGGAAAAGAGATTTAATATTGTGTAATATTTATGCAAAGGAGAAAGCAAGACTAACCAATACAAAAAGAGCAGCACCAAAGATGTTTGAAGAAAAATATAGGCAAAGGAATCTGGATATGGAAAACTTTACAATACAAAAAATAAGAAGACTAAGAGGAAAAGTAAATAAAGAGATGAGTAATAAAGAAGTCAAAGAAATATAAATTGAAGTAATGGAACAGCTGCAAAGAGAAGGATTCAGTGTAGAAAATCAAATGCAGAAAGCATCACAACAGGATAGAGCAATGGACATCCAAATTAAGGGAAAACCAGTGGAACAGGAAGTAACTGGTCAGGTGCCATATCAAGATATTTTGGAGCCTTCCACAAGAAACCAGTATAAACATTCATTTGAAGCTAGACAGCAAGGAAAGGAACAGGAAACTGTTGAAACTCTGATGCAGTCAATGTTGAGGTGTGATAGGCCAGTGAGTTCCCGTATGACAGATCAACAGAAGACACAGGATGAAATTGAAGAGAATGTGTCACAGGAAGATGCTATAGAACTTTCTATAGAATGCCCACAGGAAATGGAAAATAAGGGATGTACCCTCAGTATGGAAGAAAAGAAGTTAAGAGAAGAGTTGCTTGATTTAATAGACAAAGACAGATGCATCAAGATCAATGAGAGAAATAGACTGCAGAAGATTAATAAAACCCCAAAAGTCAGAAGCTTGTTAAAACAAATGAACACAGTAATTAGGACTGTCCATAGAGACCCATGCAAAATAACAGAAGTAAACAGAATATATTACTGCACTGCTAAATTAATAACTGATAAAGTTCTACCACAGGAACATAGGGTAGGTAGGGAAAAGAGGGGGCAACAACGAATACCATCATGGAAATATCGAATAGAGAATACTATAAAGCAGCTAAGACAAGAAGTATCACTGTTAGAAGATTATAGAAGAGGGAACAGATCAATAAAATATTAAGAAAGATAGTTGTGATAAAAGCAATGCATGGTATTAGAACAGACCAGGATCTATTATGCACTATGGGAGATAAAAAACTAAAAATTACAAAACAGGCGGAAAGACTTAGAAGATACAAAGATATATATAAGGGAAAACGCAAAATAAACAAAATATTGATGACCCAAAAAGGTTTTATAGAGAACTGGGAAATAAGGTAAAAGGAATAGATAGACTGCCAAAAAAAGAAGTAGATACATTTTGGAGAAGTATCTATGAAGATCCTGTGGAACATAACAAAGATGCTAAATGGATAGAAGAAGTAAAAGAGAGAATAAGAAGTTTAAAGGTACAGGATATGAAATGGGATGAAATAACAACTAGAGAGATTGAAATAAAGTTGAGAAAAGCCTCTAACTGGAAAATCCCAGGCCCAGATGCAGTACCTAACTTTTGGCTTAAAGTATTAACTTCTTTGCACGATGATTTAGCCATGAGTAAGAACTATTTATATATGCACCCTGAACACACACCACACTGGTTAACAACAGGAAAAACAATGCTCTTACTAAAGAGTGAACCTGCATGCTACCCTAAAAATTATAGACCAATAACTTGTCTTCCGACAACATACAAACTATACACGGGAATTGATGCTGACAGAGTTTATAATCATTTAGAAGAAAACTCCATTATGGCAGTAGAACAAAAGGGCAATAAAAGAAAGTCATATGGCACAAAGGAACATTTGTTGTTAGACAAAGTTATAGTAGAGAATTGTAAGAAGGGGAAGAACCTACGTATGGCATGGATTGACTACAAAAAAGCATTTGATAGTATCCCACATTTATGGATAAAGGAGTGCTTAAAATGTATAAGATACACGCTGCACTGATTGATTACATTACAGTAACCATGAAATAGTGGCAGACCACTTTGCAATTAAGCCATGATAAAGGACAAATTATTATCCCAGGGATAAAAATTAAAAGGGGGATATTCCAGGGCGACTCTCTGTCAGCCTTGTTATTCTGCCTCGCCATTAACCCATTAAGTTGCTTACTTAACAGCCTAGGCCATGGCTACAATTTGGCTTCTAGAAAACAACAAAGTCTAATGACTTCTCATCTTCTCTTTGTCGATGATTTAAAACTGTACAGCTCATCAGATGAGGAACTGAAAGCACAGCTGCAGGTTGTCAAAACTTTTTCAGATGATATCGGAATGTCATTTGGTCTTGATAAATGTGCAAAAGCAACCTTTAAAAAAAGAAAATTGCAGCACCAGGAAAACATCAGTATGGGACAAGAATGTGATATAAAAGAACTTGAGCAAGAGGGGGTGTATAAATACATTGGAATTGATGAAGGATCAGCAATAAAACATAAACAAATGCAAATAAGGCTTAGTAAGGAGTACTTTAGAAGACTTAAATTAATCCTGAAAACAGCATTGACACCTAGGAACAAGATCCAAGCTATAAATCAATTTGCTCTTCCTGTCCTAACTTATAGTTTTGGAGTGATTGACTGGCCCCAAAAAGTGTTGGATAGATTGGATATCAAAACAAGAAGGATGCTTCATGCTCACCAAATAGTTTATAAAAAATCAGTGTATACCAAGATTATATATCCCCCGTACTGAAGGAGGGATGGGCCTCCTTGAAATTGATTACATGTATAGATCTGCAATCATGGGACTCCACACATATCTGCTGACCTCACAAGATCCAAATGTGGTGAAAGTTTTGATACATGAGGAGAATAAATCTAAGATGACATCTCTGTTTAATTTAGCAGAAGCATATCGACGTCAGGAATGGAAATCAGACCAGAAGTGGATAAAAACCAGACAGCAACTGAATGTGCTAAAAGAGAAAAGAAAGAATATAAGGTGAAGGATCAAATGAGAAAGCAAGAAATGTGGAAAAAAACATAAATATAGTTGCAAGTATAAAAAACTTCTGGAAGAGCCTCATGTTGATCAAGAATGAACACAGGAATGGTTAAGGAGAGGTGAATTTACATCAAGAAATGAAAGGTTAATATTGGCAGCCCAAGATAGTGGGCTACATACACACTGGTTTACTACGTCCATTGAACATGTGGGAGAAACAGACAAATGTAGGTTTTGTGGAATCGAGTTGGAAACATTTACACACCTTATTGCTGGTTGCAATGCTCTAATGGCAGAGGGACTGTATACTGAAAGGCATAATAATGTGGCAAGATTGTTACACTGGAGATTGTGCAAACATTATGGTATTGAAGTGGCTGAAAAACATTGGAAACATGAGCCACAGAGAATCATAGAGAATGATGAAGTTTACATCACATGGGATCACCCAATACCAACAGTTCAAAAGATAGATGCTAGAAAACCGGACATAGTGATCCAAGAAAAGAAGACAAAAGTAGCATTGATCATTGAAATTGCCATACCTAGTGACTATAGTGTCTTGTGTACAGAGAGACACAAAGTCATAAAATACCTTGATCTGCAGGCAGAAACAAGAGCCATGTGGAAGAAAGATACCCAGACAGTTCCAATAGTAATAGGAGCAACTGGTCTTATAAAAAATAATTTACAATCATATTTAGATATGCTACCAATTCATATAATACCATATGAACTGCAGAAGGAGTCATTGCTGGGCACATTGTGGGATTGTGGGTACTGCGAAGAGCACTTTTGGCTAACATCATAGAGTGAAATAATGCTAATTTCATGAACTTTAATCGTACTCTGACTTAGGAATGGGGTCCATTCCCGTCATGGTATTAGAAACCCAAAAGACTTGTAGAAATCAAAAAAAGTAGGAGGTTGTGATGAAGCAGGACATGACAGAAACCTCAGAAAAGTTCTAGAAAATGCACGTCAAGTGAATCTTAAGCTCAATCCACACAAATGCAAATTCAGGCTACAAGATTATACTTATGTTGATCATTTATTTACAAGTACAAGCTTACAACCAGACCGTTCAAAGCAAACAGCTATTCTTGAGATGCCAGCTACAGACAATGTTCAAGCCCTGCAAAGTTTTCTTGGCATGGTCAACTACTTAGGCAAGTACATTCCAGACTTGAGCCAACTAGCAGCACCACTCAGGGAACTAACATGTAAATATGTATCCTGGTCTTGGTTAGAGAACAACAAAGAGCATTCGATGTCCTGAAACAGAATTGCAAGCCCACCAACTCTCAGATACTATGATGTTCACAAACCAGTCACACTTTCCTGTGATGCTTCAAAATTTGGTCTTGGTGTGGTCATTCTACAAGAGGATCAACCTGTTGCCTATGCATCGAGAGCTCTTACCCAAACTGAAATGCAGTATGCCCGAATCGAGAAAGAGTTTTTAGCAATTGTGTTTGCATGTTCTAAGTTCCATGGTTATGTTTATGGTAGACTTGTTTAGATAAAAACAGACCACCAACCATTAGTCACTATGTTGAGAAAGCCAATGCTTTCAGCTTCAGCTAGACTGCAACGTATGAAGCTGTGATTGCAAAAGTTCAATTTCAATCTTGTCTACAAGAAAAGCAAACTTCTTTATCTTGTTGATACATTACCCAGATCAATCAGAAACACCACAGAATAGCATGAGAATGAGAATCTTGATTTTGAAGTCATGGAAGTGAGAACTTTTTCTTCCATAAATCTTTCTTCACAACCTAAGAGATCACACAGCTACAGATCCAGTTTTACAGAAGCTCAACCACTTTATCAATCAAGGATGGCTGTCAAAGCAATCTACTGTATCTCAAGAAGTGCAGCCTTATTTTCCATACAGAGATGAGATTTTGTTTGACAAAGGTACCATTATGAAGTTCTGAAAGTAATTATTCCAAAGTCCTTGCAACCAGAGTATATTACTATTTTGCATCATGGTCACCCAGGAACCAATTCTACCAAAAGAAGGGCAAGAGGACTCATATTTTGGCCTTTTATGACACAAGACATTGAGACAGCATTTTTATTTTGTTCAGTGTGTAATAGTACAAAGCCACATCAACAGAAGGAACCACTTCAGCTTAACCAGATTCCAGAACTACCTTGGTTGACAGTATCCACTGATATCTTTGAGTGGAATGATCAATATTATTTGGTGTCAGTAGACTCTTACTACAACTGGTTCAAGATTGACATACTTCCTAACCTAGCTAGCATCCAGTACAGTCATCACTAAGATGAAGCATCGTTTTGCTGTTCATGGAAGTCCACACAAAGTTATTTCTGACAATGGCATGCAGTTTACAGTTTACAAGCCAACAGTTCAAAAGGTTTGCTGAAGAATAGGACTTTACTCATGTCACAAATATCCAGAGTACCTGCAGTCAAATGTACAAAACAGTTACTAGAGAAGTCAAAATGATATAATACTGATGTTTTTCTGAATCTCTTGAATCTCAGAAATATTTCTCATGATAAACATCTTGGTTCACCTGGTCAGAGACTTCTGTCAAGACAAACCAGAACCACATTACCAAACAGTAGTCAATTGTTGGTTCCATGTGTCAAAAACAACAGATCAGTGAATGCCAATCTGTTGAAAAACTGCCTTTCACAGAAGTCCTACTACAATAAGACCAGTCAACCGCTCAATCCATTACGACAGGGAGAAGTGGTAAGGATGCAAATGTCCAGAAGTTATGATCTGATTGGTGTTGTGAAGACTATTAGCCCAGAGCTGAGATCGTACATTGTGGAATCAGAAGGAGCAACTTTTAGGTGGAATCGGAAGCATTTTAGACCAGTTTCTGAGCCTATACCACAGCAGATAGCCTGTGAGAAAGACTCTTTAGCTCAGAGTGAGTTGTCTGGTGCTCCAATTCCAGAGGAAGTGCCAGAGGACATTCCTGTTCCTGTGATGAATCCAGATGTTCCTGATATGAGTTGTGCACTGCAGACTGTCCCTGTTGCTAAATTTGGTCCCAACTGTTATGTTACAAGCTCTGGTCAAATCTCTAAACCTTTCAGCAGATATGAAGCAACCTGGACATGAACATTGTGTTTTGTTTCCAATGTATATAGTAATGCATGTCTATCTCTTACATTGTTTTGCATAAAAGGCAATATTTTTAAGAGTGAGACTATAGATAATATAGATCAGTATGTGTATGTATACCTTTAAGAAGCTATCCAAGGGCTGGGACAAGTGTATAAATACTGAACACGATCGAGCCTGACTGCCATTTTATAGCTACCTCTTGAGATGTAAGCATGTATGTTTGTAAGCTCTGTTTATTAACCAGTTTCTTCATATTTACAGAAGCTGCTATCCATCCTGATGTGTTTGTATATATTAAAGCATCTGAATGAAACCCCAAGCCTTTTGGTTTCATGTATTAGAGACAAATGAGCGACAGTCCATTTTGGTCACATACTACTTTGTGGTTCTAAGTTTGGTGGAGAGGGCTAAAATTCAAGGAAATTTACACAGCCCTTTCAGGCAATCTATATTCTAGTGTCTTTGTCTTGCCTTGATGCCAGTAATACCATCAAGAAGGCTTTTGCTCTGATACTAAAATTATTATATGATTATGTGAATATGCTGAAGAATATTTGTAAAAAGATTTCTTTCTTAATTCACAATTGCTATGCCATTGCTAATTTCCATATTTTTTACAAAGTTTCACCCAAACATGTAACATATTATTTCAAATTATTTATATCTGTATCTTAATTTAAAACATCTAATCAACTAGACACGTCTGATTTATTTTACAATAGAATGTTCTGGAATCTGTATCTAATCTTTTTATGGGGGAGGGGGTTCAATTGTTACTCCAGACACGCATGTTATCTCGCATGTTATACCTAGTGTTTTCTATGGTAGCACATGTTTGCCACATGCTTAGTGTGCTTTATCACTGCTTCATTATAGAACATGATTTATTTTACTAAATTGTCATCCTCTACAAAAAAAAAAACACTTACAAGGCAGTTATATTGATTTTTTTTATTTACATATTTAGATTTGCAGATTAAAGAGTCATGATTCATTTAATGTGTAACGTTACTGAAAGAATGAGAATGTTGTTGTATCTTTCGGCTTTTCCCGGTTAGGGGTCGCCACAGCGGAACTCCGGTCTGCTAATGATTGGTAGATTGATTTTTACATGCCGAGTTACCAACCCTGACACACAACCTTCAACGAAGGTAAGCCCATTCATGCATGTCTCCACACAGAAGATGCTTTAGCTGAGAATCGAACAGGACAACGTCTTACTGTGAGGCGACAACGCTACCACACCACCACCACCGCAGCTTACTGAAAGAATGAGAATAAGCGATAGAATGAGAATAAGCAATTAAATTGTTTGAAAAGAAATATACAATTTGAAGGCAGATTTGCTGTGATACAGTATTTTGTAGACAGCATCCTTAAAGCAAATGTTTATTCTAGCTCATAAAAGTAGCTGTCATCAGGACTTATAAAGAGAAACTATGCCATAGTGTGAGAGTTACACCAAGGTAAAAACATGTGCCATGCCACTCCATATGCAAATGTATTACTGATTAGCATGGTAAGGAACTGGTACAAAGATACAAAAATGCCATAGACTGATCTACAACTGTAAACTAAAAACACTTGTTAATGTTTTGTAGCATTAGTTCATTCTATCCAGAACAGTAATAAAGCTAAATAATTTGATAGCAATCTGAAAGCATCCTCTACGTTGTATTTCCAGAAAGTTGAGAAAAGCTCTAACTGGAAAACCCCAGGCCCAGATGCAGTACCTAACTTTTGGCTTAAAGTATTAACTTCTTTGCACGATGATTTAGCCATGAGTAAGAACTATTTATATATGCACCCTGAACACACACCACACTGGTTAACAACAGGAAAAACAATGCTCTTACTTAAGAGTGAACCTGCATGCTACCCTAAAAATTATAGACCAATAACTTGTCTTCCAACAATATACAAACTATACATGGGAATTGATGCTGACAGAGTTTATAGTCATTTAGAAGAAAACTCTATTATGGCATTTGAACAAAAGGGCAATAAAAGAAATTCATATGGAACAAAGGACCATTTGTTGTTAAACAAAGTTATAGTAGAGAATTGTAAGAAGGGGAAGAACCTAAGTATGGCATGGAATGACTACAAAAAAGCATTTGATAGTATCCCACATTTATGGATAAAAGAGTGCTTAAAAATGTATAAGATACACCCTACACTGATTGATTACATTACAGTAACCATGAAACAGTGGCAGACCACTTTGCAATTAAGCCATGATAAAGGACAAATTATTATCCCAGGGATAAAAATTAAAAGGGGGATATTCCAGGGCGACTCTCTGTCAGCCTTGTTATTCTGCCTCGCCATTAATCCATTAAGCTGCTTACTTAACAGCCTAGGCCATGGCTACAATTTGGCTTCTAGAAAACAACAAAGTCTAATGACTTCTCATCTTCTCTTTGTCGATGATTTAAAACTGTACAGCTCATCAGATGAGGAACTGAAAGCACAGCTGCAGGTTGTCAAAACTTTTTCAGATGATATCGGAATGTCATTTGGTCTTGATAAATGTGCAAAAGCAACCTTTAAAAAAAGAAAATTGCAGCACCAGGAAAACATCAGTATGGGACAAGAATGTGATATAAAAGAACTTGAGCAAGAGGGGGTGTATAAATACATTGGAATTGATGAAGGATCAGCAATAAAACATAAACAAATGCAAATAAGGCTTAGTAAGGAGTACTTTAGAAGACTTAAATTAATCCTGAAAACAACATTGACACCTAGGAACAAGATCCAAGCTATAAATCAATTTGCTCTTCCTGTCCTAACTTATAGTTTTGGAGTGAATGACTGGCCCCAAAAAGTGTTGGATAGATTGGATATCAAAACAAGAAGGATGCTTCATGCTCACCAAATGATTTAGAAAAAAATCAGTGTATACCAAGATTATATATCCCCCGTTCTGAAGGAGGGATAGGCCTCCTTGAAATTGATTACATGTACAGATCTGCAATTGTGGGACTCCACACATATCTATTGACCTCACAAGATCCAAATGTAGTGAAAGTTTTGATACATGAGGAGAATAAATCTAAGATGGCATCTCTGCTTAATTTAGCAGAAGCATATCGACGTCAAGCAGGAATGGAAATCAAACCAGAAGTGGATAAAAACCAGACAGCAACTGAATGTGCCAAAAAAGAAAAGAAAAAATATAAGGTAAAGGACCAGGAGAGAAGGCAAGAAATGTGGAAAAAACATAAATATAGTTGCAAGTATAAAAAACTTCTGGAAGAGCCTCATGTTGATCAAGAATGAACACAGGAATGGTTAAGGAGAGGTGAATTTACATCAAGAAATGAAAGGCTAATATTGGCAGCCCAAGATAGTGGGCTACGTACATGCTGGTTTACTAAGTCCATTGAACATGTGGGAGAAACAGACATATGTAGGTTTTGTGGAACCGAGTTGGAAACATTTGCACACCTTATTGCTGGTTGCAATGCTCTAATGGCAGAGGGACTGTATACAGAAAGGCATAATAATGTGGCAAGATTGTTACACTGGAGATTGTGCAAACATTATGGTATTGAAGTGGCTGAAAAACATTGGAAACATGAGCCAGAGAATCATAGAAAATGATGAAGTTTACATCACATGGGATCATCCAATACCAACATCCCAAAAGATAGATGCTAGAAAACCGGACATAGTGATCCAAGAAAAGAAGACAAAAGTAGCATTGATCATTGAAATTTCCACACCTAGTGACTATAGTGTCTTGCGTAAAGAGAGACACAAAGTCATAAAATACCTTGATCTGCAGGCAGAAACGAGAGCCATGTGGAAGAAAGATACCCAGACAGTTCCAATAGTAGTAGGAGCAACTGGTCTTATAAAAAATAATTTACAATCATATTTAGATATGTTACCAATTCATGTAATACCATATGAATTGCAGAAGGAGTCATTGCTGGGCACATTGTGGGTACTGCGAAAAGCACTTTTGGCTAACATCAAAGAGTGAAATAATACTAATTTCATGAACTTTAATCATACTCTGACTTAGGAATGGGGTCCATTCCCGTCATGGTATTAGAAACCCAAAAGACTTGGAGAAATCAAAAAAAGTAGGATGTTGTGATGAAGCAGGACATGACAGAAACCTCAGAAACGTTCTAGAAAGGGCACGTCAAGTGAATCTTAAGCTCAATCCACACAAATGCAAATTCAGGCTACAAGATTTTACTTATGTTGGTCATTTATTTACAAGTACAAGCTTACAACCAGACCATTCAAAGCAAACAGCTATTCTTGAGATGCCAGCTCCACACAATGTTCAAGCCCTGCAATGTTTTCTTGGCATGGTCAACTACTTAAGCAAGTACATTCCAGACTTGAGCCAACTAGCAGCACCACTCAGGTAACTAACATGTAAAGATGTATCCTGGTCTTGGTTAGAGAAGAACAAAGAGCATTCGATGTCCTGAAACAGAATTGTAAGCCCACCAACTCTCAGATACTATGATGTTCACAAACCAGTCACACTTTCCTGTGATGCTTCAAAATTTGGTATTGGTGTAGTCATTCTACAAGAGGATCAGCCTGTTGCCTATGCATCAAGAACTCTTACCCAAACTGAAATGCAGTATGTCCGAATCGAGAAAGAGTTTTTAGCAATTGTGTTTGCATGTTCTAAGTTCCATGGTTATGTTTATGGTAGACTTATTTAGATAAAAACAGACCACCAACCATTAGTCACTATCTTGAGAAAGCCAATGCTTTCAGCTTCAGCTAGACTGTAACGTATGAAGCTGTGATTGCAAAAGTGCAATTTCAATCTTGTCTACAAGAAAGGCAAACTTCTTTATCTTGCTGATACATTATCCAGATCAATCAGAAACACCACAGAATAGCATGAGAATGAGAATCTTGATTTTGAAGTCATGGAAGTGAGAAATCTTTCTTCCATAAATCTTTCTTCACGACCTAAGAGATCACACAGCTACAGTTCCAGTTTTACAGAAGCTCAACCACTTTATCACTCAAGGATGGCCGTCAAAGCAATCTACTGTATCTCAAGAAGTGCAGCCTTATTTTCCATACAGAGATGAGATTTTGTCTGACAAAGGTACCATTATGAAGTTCTGAAAGTAATTGTTCCAAAGTCCTTGCAACCAGATTACATTACTATTTTGCATCATGGTCACCCAGGAACCGAATCTACCAAAAGAAGGGCAAGAGGACTCGTATTTTGGCCTTCTATGTCACAAGACATTGAGAAAGCACTTTCATCTTGTCCCATGTGTAATAGTACAAAGCCACATCAACAGAAGGAACCACTTCAGCTTAACCAGATTCCAGAACTACCTTGGTCGACAGTAGCCACTGATATCTTTGAGTGGAATGGTCAATATTATTTGGTGTCAGTAGACTCTTACTACAACTGGTTCGAGATTGACATACTTCCTAACCTAGCTAGCATCCAGTACAGTCATCACTAAGATGAAGCATCATTTTGCTGTTCATGGAAGTCCACACAAAGTTATTTCTGACAATGGCATGCAGTTTACAGTTTACAAGCCAACAGTTCGAAAGGTTTGCTGAAGAATGGGACTTTACTCATGTCACAAGTATCCAGAGTACCTGCATTCAAATGTACAAAACAGTTACTAGAGAAGTCAAAATGAGATAATACTGATGTTTTTTTGAATCTCTTGAATCTCAGAAATAGTCCTCATGATAAACATCTTGGTTCACCTGGTCTGAAACTTCTGTCAAGACAAACCAGAACCACATTACCAAACAGTAGTCAATTGTTGGTTCCATGTGTCAAAAACAACAGATCAGTGAATGCCAATCTGTTGAAGAACTGCCTTTCACAGAAGTCCTACTACAATAAGACCAGTAAACCACTCAATCCATTACGACAGGGAGAAGTGGTAAGGATGCAAATGTCCAGAGGTTATGATCTGATTGGTGTTGTGAAGACTATTAGTCCAGAGCTGAGATTGTACATTGTGGAATCAGAAGGAGCAACTTTTAGGTGGAATCGGAAGCATTTGAGACCAGTTTCTGAGCCTATACCACAGCAGATAGCCTGTGAGAAGGACTCTTTAGCTCAGAGTGAGTTGTCTGGTGCTCCAATTCCAGAGGAAGTTCCAGAGGACATTCCTGTTCCTGTGATGAATCCAGATGTTCCTGATATGAGTTGTGCACTGCAGACTGTCCCTGTTGCTAAATTTGGTCCCAACTGTTACGTTACAAGATATGGTCAAATCTCTAAACCTTTCAGCAGATATGAAGCAACCTGGACATGAACATTGTGTTTTGTTTCCAATGTATATAATAACGCATGTCTATCTCTAACATTGTTTTGCATAAAAGGCAATATTTTTAAGAGTGAGAATATAGATCAGTATGTGTATGTATACCTTTAAGAAGCTATCCAAGGGCTTGTACAAGTGTATAAATACTGAACACGTGCGAGCCTGACTGTCATTTTATAGCTACCTTTTGAGATGTAAGCATGTATGTTTGTAAGCTCTGTTTATTAACCAGTTTCTTCATATTTACAGAAGCTGCTATCCATCCTGGTGTGTTTGTATATATTAAAGCATCTGAATGAAACCCCAAGCCTTTTGGTTTCATGTATTAGAGACAAATGAGTGACAGTCCATTTTGGTCACATACTACTTTGTGGTTCTAAGTTTGGTGGAGAGGGCTAAAATTCAAGGAAATTTACACAGCCCTTTCAGGCAATCTATACTCTAGTGTCTTTGTCTTGCCTTGATGCCAGTAATACCATCAAGTAGGCTTTTGCTCTGATACTAAAACTATTATATGATTATGTGAATATGCTGAAGAATATTTGTGACAAGATTTCTTTCTTAATTCACAATTGCTATGTCATTGCTAATTTCCATATTTTTTACAACGTTTCACACAAACATGTAACATATTATTTCAAATTATTTATATCTGTATCATAATTTAAAACATCTAATGAACTAGACACATCTGATTTATTTTACAATAGAATGTTCTGGAATCTGTATCTAATCTTTTTATGGGGGAGGGGGGTTCAATTGTTACTCCAGACACACATGTTATCTCGCATGTTATACCTAGTGTTTTCTATGGTAGCACGTTTGCCACATGTTTAGTGTGCTTTATCACTGCTTCATTATAGAACATGATTTATTTTACTAAACTGTCATCCTCTACAAAAAAAAAAAAACACTTACAAGGCAGTTATATTGATTTTTTTTATTTACGTATTTAGATTTGCAGATTGAAGAGTCATGATTCATTTAATGTGTAACATTACTGAAAGAATGAGAATGTTGTTGTATCTTTCAACTTTTCCTGGTTAGGGGTCACCACAGCGGAACTCCGGTCCGCTAATGATTGGTAGATTGATTTTTATGTGCCAAGTTACCAACCCTGACGCACAACCTTCAACGAAGGTACGCCCATTCACGCATGTCTCCACACAGAAGACGCTTTAGCTGTGAATCGAACAGGACAACGTTTTACTGTGAGGTGACAACGCTACCGCAGCACCACCACCGCAGCTTACTGAAAGAATGAGAATAAGCGATAGAATGAGAATAAGCGATTAAATTGTTTGAAAAGAAATATACAATTTGAAGGCAGATTTGCTGTGATATAATATTTTGTTGACAGCATCCTTAAAGCAAATGTTTATTCTAGCTCATAAAAGTAGCTGTCATCAGGACTTATAAAGAGAAACTACACCATAGTGTGAGAGTTACACCAAGGTAAAAACATGTGCCATGCCACTCCATATGCAAATGTATTACTGATTAGCATGGTAAGGAACTGGTACAAAGATACAAAGATGCCATAGACTGACCTACAACTGTAAACTAAAAACACTTGTTAATGTTTTGTAGCATTAGTTAATTCTACCCGGAACAGTAATAAAGCTAAATAATTTGATAGCAATCTGAAAACATCCTCTACGTTGTATTTCCAGTTAAATGTGGAATGATTAAGTTCTTAAAGACATCAACATGTTTCTAATTAGAGAGCTAAATAGCTATCAGTATAAAAACATAGTTGGGTATAAACTAATAAGTGTAAGAATGTGGCCATTGTCCTGAAGATGAATGAATATTCTATCATGGAGAAAGTATACTTCATTAAAAGCAGCGACTTGCTAGAGAGTTGTATCCAATAAAACACCAAGGTAAGGGGGATTTCTACAACTTGCTTGTAAAGATGTAACAAAGGTAAAAGATCTGGGACAGAAAGAAACCAAAGGTTTCTTTAAATAAGCTTCAGGCCCAAGAAAAAAGTAGGTGCTAGAAAACTATGCCTAAGTGTACAACAGAGCTTCTAAGTGTGCTGCAGTATTATACTAATGACTGGATCTTATTCTTTACATTAACACATATGTTGTGAGTTGCATAACAGTAAAGGTAAGTTCACTTTGCAAGGTGGAAGCATACAGCCCCTTTTCTGGCCTTCTTCCACATATGGTAAATCATGAAAACAGTTTAGAGCTATCAAAGAAAATGACATGATGCTTGGCCTCATAAAAAAGCAGGCATGAAATATGGATGGGAAGAAAAACAAGCTCATAAACAGGTTGGAAAGGGTAGCTACACAATGAATATATGCAATTGGTAACTACACAATGGGTATTTTAGATGTTTCTTTCTGTTAGGTTACTGGAGAATAAAAACTATGGCTTTCCTTTAAGTGGAATACATAGCTTTAGGAGGTATAAGCAGTTCTTTTGTTATCTTAAGAGGAAGAGTGCCTATATTCATTTCTTGACTGGAGATAAATAATGAAACCCCAGGAGACAGACAATCTAGATAGGTATGACACCATGGAGGTACTGAGCTGGCAGCCTATGGTTATATTATTACAATCAATCTCTCCAAAAGTCAGTTTATTAAGGTCTGTCAGTGAAGATTAAGTTAGGTGTTAACCTATAGTAATCTGGAAGATTAACATGCCTGTGTTATCTGGAAATATTAATTCTATGTATTAAAAAACACTAAAATTTCACCAGTAGATATCAACTGTTACACATCCCCTTGCAAGAACAAAAAAGAATCTCAGTGGTGCAAATTGCTATGTGTAATCAAATGTTTACCTATTTATAAATTAATTGTATAAATAAGGCACTTAATACTTTTTTATAATTCCCTTCTCCTTGTTCAGGAATCTCTTTAGTCAGTGAAAAATAAGATTCAGCAGTATTCATTATGTTTGGCTTATTGCAAAACTTAAAATATAAATGAAAGTTAGATAGAAAATGTGTCACCTGTGGAATGTCATTAGCGACCCTTCTTTCTTGTCAAAAATTAACAGTTTAAGACAAGATACCAAAATCAATATTAAGTTGCCTCACAACTTGAGCTTTTGTTACTCTAGATATAAACTGATGCTTCCCTGTTTGTATTTACTACTATTTGGTTTTAGGAATTACCAATCAGTTATTCCATTTTGGGACTATTTGAACAGCAATTTTATCAAGAATATTATTTTCATTTTAAACTTGAGTGACAATAATATTTACTGAGACATTTGGAAAATATATTTGTTCCAGAGAAAATACACCAAGGACCGCCAGAATGCTGCAGATAATACAACACAGAAACTCCAAGACAATACACCAGAAACCACCAGAATGCTGCCGATAGTACACCAGAGAAACTTTCAAGAAAATACACCAAGAACCACCAGAAAGCTAAGTTTCTGTGGTGCATTATCTGCAGCATTCTGGTGGTTCTTGATATATATTCTTGTATGCAGAATCTGTATTCTGTATTTCAGGATGTTTGCTCCAGAGTCACACACTTTAATAAGAAATTTTCCACCTTGGTAAAATATTATACAACATCTTTGTTCACCTTTCAAAAAATATCGTACTTGGTCACTATCACCATTTTGTTAAAAACGTGTGTGGGAGGTCTTTACACTTATGGGTATGTTCACAAAACAGTTTTCTATATAGAGCATTTATCGGTGTTACTCTTGGAAATCTGCTACTGTCCATCAATTAAATTTAATTGCTTTTATCATTACTTTGCTTTCTTCCTTTATGCATATATCTTGTTAACTATGTATACAATAATTTCAGGTTCTAATCTTAATATCACTGCGCTGGTAGGTGATATTAAATGTGCAGTGCCTGCATTTGTGTAAGCAACTGAAGATTGCATCACCTCTGGGATTTGTCTTTTCTCAAAATAATGAAATCTCAAAGTTGGTATACATAAGCAGATGGTGGTCACACATGGGGGGTACATGGTGAATTTCCCCCTCAACAAAGTTAATTTTGGTGTCTTTATAATCATGACTGTTGGTTGCAGCTGAATGATTCCAAAAGACCGTGATCTATGCCGTGTGAAACAATGACAGTTTGATGGTACCTACATTAGAAAGACGTTCTTGTTGTATTATGCTTGCAATGTTAGAGCATTTTTGAATAAAGAAAATTTTCAGAATAGCCAAATCTATCTACCCTGGAAAATTCTTCTACAACGTCTTCTGAAATTATTCCAAACTGGAGGTTAAAAAACTACCAGATTAAACAAAACATAGAAGTTTTTAAGAAACTCCTCTAATAATATATCTGATACTGATTCAGTGTTCTTTTTGAATTACCACTACTGTGTATGTTTTCTGAAAACTGGTAGCTACAAATATGGATTTCCTAATAAACTTTACCCAACCCTTTTAGTAAAACTGACTGAAAACATGGCAGACTTTCTCATTTATAGTTACAGTTTTCCCTCTGCTCTTGAGTTATACCATTAAGAAAATAATACTGCTGTTAATGTCACACTTCCCAAAGTCTCTTACACAACTATACAAGAGCATTAGAGGACAAATGCCAGTATATGCCTTTTAGTTAAAATACAAGAGAAATGCCTTTATAAAAATATTAACTTTAATTCAGGAAAGTAAGATCTCCGTTTATCATCATGATTTGCAACCTAGTTATAACATTATTACTGTCCCTTTTCAAACATTAAACCATATATTAAAAAAATGGCTGGAGGTCATTTAACAAAAACTATTATTGCCTGTTTGAAAACAACATTTGCCTTCGCAGATTACCACTCGATTCTTCAAAAACTCTGTTATGAAACCATACATTTGTTCCTTAAATATCTCTCTAACTATTCCATTCAGTTCTCTTTTATAAAGCTCTTTCCTCTTCATGTGTTCTTCAGTGCAGACTTTCATAGGGTCCATATGTGGCCAGATCATTTTTCCTTTTTCATAAACACCTTCCCAGGGGATTTATTTTCTTTCAGCATGATTCCCTCTACCATTGGACTCCTTCCTCAGAAAGGCAGTGGCAAATTCTAAAACTTATAAACTAACATTCAGATTTTCATTTTTTCCAGGTCTGAAGAAAATAATTCATAGTTAACATTGCTAAAGCCAAATCTGAGATTTTTGGAATGACACAGAGCCTGGCATCTTGTGCATCCCTAATAGTGTTTGACCTTCCTACTAATTTAATCTCACACATAGATGTTTACAAATATCTTTGAGTAAATCTGGATCCTATATTCTCCATTCATAAACTCACAGATTTGTTAATCCATAAAGTCATTAACCAACTGAAACTACCATACCACCTGACTAATTTGTTCATTCCTGAGCCACGAGTTGTTTGTTAAAATGTATTAATTCTCAGACTTGAACAAAGTCTTCACTTCTTTCTTGTAAGTGCAATTCTTTGTTGACTAAAAATGGTCTGATTAAAATAAGCAGGTAAAATTGTATTGTAGGATTAGGAACACACAGCTGTCTCCTACTCTGTTCCACAAACACCCTTTTAGTAACTGAAATATCCACTTGTATCTTTGTTGTACTGCTGCACAAACTGACTTTTACACACATCCCTGTCTACTAGCAGTTACCTCACACCATTGTCTGCTTTGCACTCAGAATTCTGGCTTGCTTAATCTGTTCTAACCCACCTATCAACACACTACCACAGGAAGAGCTTGAGCTGGTTGGAATGCTCTTCCTCCAGTCTGTAGAAACCTTCCTAGTCTCTATTCTCTTTAAAATGGCCTGGTGGATTACCTGCCTGAAAACTCAGTTTATGAGTGTTTCCTTTCTACCTCCAAACTTGCATACTGCCTTTTGCCCTTCCCTATCTTCCCCTATTCTGATTGTCAGTATATTCCTCTAGCCCTTTTTCTTTCTCCTGCTATCACTTCTGTCCTTTTATAAAATTAATTAATATGCTTTATACCAACTGTAACTGTAATTAACTAATCTACTTAAGTAAACATTTATATAATGCGATTATGGTCAATAATAAAATATTATTCCTAAAGTAATCATGATAATAAATAGAAATTCTTAGACTGATGTGACAAGGAAAAAGGGGTTAAAATATAATGCTTTTAAATGATCCTTCTGAAGACATGCGTCTGGAGCATTTCTCCCCAGACCTCCACTAAAAGTAGGCTCTGTAGAGCCTAGTCGGATTTTCCCGGTCAACAAATTAAAAATAAATAAATAAATTATACATGGTAATACATTCGGAAACAAGGAGAGGCTCTATGCTAAAAAATACAGTGATGTATTTAATTGTTTGCTGGTGTTATGTTTTTGACTCTTGAAAGGCCTTTTTGGCCAAGGCGCTGGAGCTTATATTGGTTTTTGTACATTTTATATTAAAGTTTGGATCTTTCAATGGCCTTGTACGTTATTTTACACCATTCTGTCTGTGTTGTTTTGCAACCAATAAAATCCCCTTACATAATTAAAATATTTTAAAAAACTGTGGGTCCATAATTGTTTATATAAAACTATCCATCTAAAATAGCCTAAATACACTATATTAGACATCCAGTCTTTTTAACTTTAAAATGGGAGCTATAGAACATGCATCGTTTAAACCAGAGGGACTTGTGGCATTCAAACATAATTGCCACTTTAATTCATTTTTATCAAGATGTTTGTTCACTATATAACCCCTGGTATCAAAAACAACCTGCTCCACAACAGTAAACCTGAAACCATGAGTAGGATGCTGTGCTATATGCCTATAAAGGGCATCCATCGCTTACACTTCTTAATATCTAATAAATGTTCATGTATTCTTTCTTTAAATTTTCCAGAGGTTTTGCCCATGTAAAATGCTGGGCATAAATCACAGCAAGCAATATATACAACATTTTTTGAATCACATGTGAAATGCCCTTCAATGTTTATAATGCCCCTCCAATATGTATATGTTCACCAACCAATATACTAACACATTGTGAACATTGGCCACATTTTTTCATGCCTTGTTTCCTATTTAAATAGGTCTCAGTCCATTCCAGTAATTATTGATTGACTTGTCCTTTTTATGTACAATATGGAGCTATTCCCTATTTTTTATACATGTTTGGATCAAAAGAAAATATAACCCAGTTATTTTTGAGACATTCAAAAATGGCCATACTATCTAAACTGTGAGTGGTAATAAATGACATATTCCTTTTTGTCTTGAAGTATATGGGTTTGGGTACTAATGACCACCTCCCCAATATTAACTACATCGGCTTGTAATGGGGAACTGTGTCCACAAATGATAGGTTTATAAAAACCCTAATCTCTCTTAATTATAACCTCTTGCTTAATTGCATCTAAAAATGTGGTAGGATGATCCCTCCTCTTGAGCATGTGCATAATATTCTCACATTCCTCTAAAATGCAGGTATGTCCTTGAAAAAGTGGGCTTACGGTAAATATTGGCAAACAAGCCCTTATGTTCAAAGTTCTTAGTAATTTCCACATCCAAGAAATACAGTTTTCTTTGTTGAAGGACCAGGAAAACTTTAAAAATGTGATGATACTATTAATATAATTAAAACATTCAAACAATGTCATTTCTGAGTCAGTCCACAAAATAATCTATCATCCAAAAACCTGGTATAAAAGGTCTGACAATGTCTATAATCACTGGTAAAATAAATTCTTTCTCCCAGTAAGCCATGACCAAAGTGGCATAGCCAGGGGCTCAAGCTGCCCTCGTGGCTATGTCAGCAACTTGTTTAAAGTGCTCCTTCAAAAAATAAAAAAATGTAGTGAGAGCCTTCTCCATAAGTACATAGTGTTGACTCATCCACTATCCAACTTGCTAAGGTCCAACAACATGTTCTTAAACCACAATATGGGGAATAACAGAAAAAAGGTCATTCATATCAATAGTGACAAAAATGCTATTTTCATCAAATTTCACAGTATTCAGCTTTTCAAAAATCCCATAAATCTCTACAGACTTGTGGGATGCTTTCAACTCACTCTTTTATCATATATGCACTTTGCAATGACATGTATTTTAGATCTCTTTGCATCTACAATTGACCTGAGGGGAGACTCTACTAAATTTTTGTGGACCTTTGGGATGCCAAAAATACCTGCTATAACTGGTATATCTTTGTTCAAAAATTCATAATCCCATTGATCAAGTTGGCCTTGCATCGACATGTCATACAATGCTTCAGTTTTAGCATAAGTAATAAAAATGTAATTTCTAGTAACTTCTAAATAAGTGTCAGACAATAACAAAGAGATTGGGGGAATTCAGTAAAGCCTACACATTTTTTTGCCACGTAGGCATCGCGCCATGCTGCCAAGATGGGCACAAACCTTTTTAGATTCATTAAGCACTGTTGAGTGGCATGCATGAGGGTGCTAACATGGAAACTTCCATGGCATGCAAATCACCTCATAAGCAGCTGCATTTCATGCAAATGAGGCAGGTAGAGGAATCCAGCAAGCAGATAGGCAGCTCTGCAGACCTCATGTCAGTGTTCTTAGTATACACAGAAAAATTCTTTGTACAGGAATGTAGACAGAGAAAAGGGCCTGTGAAAATGTAGGTAGATAGACAGAAATGGCGTAGTACACACATACATGAGCAAAACTATCCTCTTCGTGTTCCAAAAGTTACAGTAAATATAAATTATTTTTATTTAATAATCTTAGCATGTTTGTGCGATATGCCGCAGTGTTCAGACATGCCTTATTAAAAAAAAACTGAAAAAATCAAATATTAATATCATGAAACAGAAATGTATTACAGGACCCTGTGTGCAGTGTCTGCAATGGTACACTGGTGCTGTTGCTAATGTAGAAGGACTTCGAAGCGTCTAGCATCCATGTTGTGAAAATGGATTTCTATGCAAATGAGATGGAGATACTAAATAACTTACTGGGGCAACCGTGTCCGCATTTCCCCTCCATGTAGGCAGAGAACCTTGTTAGTGTCCACAGAGGAGGTAGCTGACATCAACAGAGGGTGTGTCTGTCAAATAATTTCTAAGCTGATTGGAGCTTAGCTGTGCCCATTTGCACTGCATACCACCATGCTGAACATTGAAGCCTTGGAGAGTGTGTGCACTGACTTCTAAGCTTTGTTTACATACGGGGCATGTGTTTACACGTTTGCATGGTGTGCTACTGTGCTGAGCATGGAAATCTGGAGATGGTGTGCACTGACTGCTGACCAGTGTTTACCAATGGGCGTGCATTTGTGCAGTACGCCACAGTGCTCAGAGTATCTAAAAGGCCAATTATGTATTAACTAGTGTTGATCTTTGCTTAACTTGAACTGGGGCCATTAAATGATGCCAATGATATATTAGGCAGGTGCACTGCATCATAGGTAGCCAGTCATGCAGTCTGCACCTACAGTAGAGCACTATAAAGTATGCATGCACTCTATAATCTGATTTCCCCCCATATTCTGCACGATTGGAGTACAGACTTGGGTATTTTAACTGAAAAAATGCTAAGGGCTGCTGCAGGTCTACCATATTTGTATGTGTTGGATGCAGACATCAGTGCTGCTGCTTCTGACAATAGGCCTAGGCAGAGAAGAAGGAGAGTGTTCAGGCCCAAGGTAACCTTCCAGGAGCTACATGAGTTGGAGATTGTAGAGTGCTACATGGTGGATAGAGACATACTACAAGAGCTCACTGAACTCTGCTGCCCTCAAATCAGGCACCGAGCCAACAGAGGGGAACCCATCCCAGTGGAAATAAAGGTATGTGTAGTCCTTAAGATAATAGCCACAGGTCCCTTCCAAAGACCAACTGGGGACATGATGGGGGTCTCACAGGCATCAGCATCCAGGGTACTCCACCAGTTACTGGATGCCATGCTACAACATGCCAGTAAGCACATTTCTTTTCCTCTCACCCTTGAGGTGAGGGCCAGCAATATGCAACTCTTCTACCATGTATCACACTAACCTGAGGTACTGGGTGCCATAGATTTCACCCATCTACACATCAAGACACCACCCAGTGAGGAGAGTAGAATCTATGTCAACTGCAAGAGGTACCACTCCATCAACTGCTGGTCATGTGCAATGCCCTGGGGATTATCATGCATGTGTGTGCTGGCAGCCCTGGCAGCTTCCATAACTGCCATATCTGGCATGCATCACAGATGTACCAGATGTCTGCAAGGGGGGACATTCCACATGGCCATTTAGTCAGGGATGCTGGCTACACACTGGAACCATGGATGATGAAACCCATCAGAAATGCACACACCCACTGAGGAATGCCATAATGAGATACATGCACAAGCTAGGAACATCATAGAATGTGTATTTGGGTTGCTGAAGTCATGGTTCCAGTGCCTCGATATATGTGGTGGAGCCCTGCAGTACTCTCCAGCCACATGTGCACATATGTTCACAGTATGTGCCATGCTACACAATATGATCCTGTGGAAGCAGCTGCAGCAGGATCAGCATAGGGAAGGGATGCACAGCTTACCACCAGTTCCTAGGTCACCACAGCCAAATTCACAGGAGGACTTGGAGGAGGAGGACTTGATGATGTCCCTGTAGGCAGACACAGGCATGCTGAGTATGCCCTAGCATTGGCTAAGAGACAAGGTATAGCACATACACTGACAACCTAGGCCCCAGGGACTGACACCTTACTCCCACTCACACACATATAATAAAATAGCTGATACTAGGCAGCCCACACAACTTATCCCTAGCCATGTATTGACTGTGTACCACTTGCATCACACAGAGTCAGCCCTGAACTACAGTTCTGTCAACTGCTGCATTCTCAAGGTAAGTCTCTAACCTAAACACTAATTGTAAGGATTACTATAATAAGGTATCATATGTATGGATCTGCTGCTGTTATGCAAGAAAATGTAATGTGCTATTTGGTCAGAGTTAACACCCACATGGGACAACTGACACCCAGTCCAATAGTGTGGGTTCCTTAATATTCACTAGGCCTCATAGTTGGAATATTCACGACATCAGGCAAGGGAGATGTTAAACATTGGGCACACATGATATTTGGACTACTGTCTACCCATGCTGATCATGTGCTGTTGTTCCCCCATCTCCAACACAGTGGTGTACCTATGTAACTGCTTTAATAGAAAATCAGCTATGGTATAGCAGTGGACCAGGAAATCTCATACACTGCGCACACATTCTATGTCTTTCTTCACAGAGGAAAACAATGTAAATATGTATGCTGTTGATTGTGTGATGGATGACCTCTCTCTGTCTAGTGAATTGTGTGGCTCAATGGACTAGAAAAGCTAGCATGGGTGATGGTATGGATGGTTCTAATCAGGAATTACTCACTTTTGCATGTGAGGGAGTAGTATGCTCATGGTTTCACAAAATGCCTTACCTCCCAACCTCTCAGTAAAAGAATCTGGACAAAGCCAGAAAGATTTGGGGGACAAAGGCCCAAACAAAGCAACAGAGTTTAAATATTGGTCACATAAACCTTGCTGGAAGTAAAGGTGTTGCAGTAGTACATATATTCTGATGGATATAAAGCCTGACACACAATTATCTGTCTGTAGTTAATAGTACGTATTGATGTCAGCATTCAATAAAGCACCAGAAAACCACAAATGTGTGAGGAACAGACCAAACATATGAGGCAAAACTCTGGACATTCTGTGAAAATCAGGGCAGTTGAGAGGCATGCAGAGTGTCAGTCTGCTGGTGGTGTAACATTACCAACCACAGTCACATATTTAGTACAGCAGACAGCTGGGCAATGCTGTGGACATTTTGAGTGAAGTGCAGTACTGCAGAAACTGGAGCGGATGTTAATGTTTGTAACATACAAAATCCTGGACTGTAATACAGGTAGGTGTGGCCTGGAGTCACATTATAAGTACTGGCAGTCCCACTGGGCATGCCTGTACACTTAGTAAAACTCAGCACAATTCTGTTGGTCCTTCATTAAAATGACCTATTATGTATAAATGTCTATACATACAGACATATATGTATACATATCCATCTGTCAGTATCTCTCTCTCACATGCATAGCATATATATCACTATGTAGTGTCAAAGATATATATTTATATAATATATATATATATATATATATATATATATATAAAATGATACACAGACTCCCACCATACATCTACAGAACAAATATACATATCACACAAACACACACACAGTTGCATTTATATATACATTCCTGTTATATACAGAAATATGTGTGTGGATGTTGGCATTGTCTGACATACCCTAATAATGGTAAGTAAACTGCACTATCACGCAGTCATAATGTTTCTCAAATGATCCAAACTAAAGGCACAGCAGTACATAATCCACTTACCTACAGAACCCTATGCCTGCTGGATGTCACCACGTAGACAGACACAGTTGAGCAGGTGGTGTAATGTATAATGGTGTCAACATGCATACTGTATGGACAGGGCACATTGTCCATGCCACAGTGTCACCTATCTAACTGCAAGCAGCCACATATGGCCATACTGGTAACTATACACACATAGCTAGGATAACATCAGTTATCTCACTGCTAGGATACTAGATGCAGATAACAGTACAAACCAATATCACTCTGAAAGCCACAGATGCTTTTCAACACAAGCTTAGTTTGTGTAATTACAAGTACTGTGCCTGAAATCACATATGCAACAGACTTAACCTGTGGCACCTGCGATAACTACTATGATCTGTAGTGTACAAGCGTACATAGCTAGGGGGTTCTAATCTCAGTGCAGCCCACTTGGTGTGTGTGTGTGTGTGTGTGTGTGTGTGTGTGTGTGTGTGTGTGTGTGTGTGTGTGTGTGTGTGTGTGTGTGTGTGTGTCTGTGTCTGTATATATATATATATATATATATATATATATATATATATATGTGTGTGTGTGTGTGTGTGTGTGTGTGTGTGTGTGTGTGTGTATAGATATAGATATATATATATATATATATATATATATATATATATATATATATATATATTAAAATATGGATCTACCTGAGAAGATCGAAATCTCACAACACCGACAACCATATGGCCGACACCATATGACCGACAGCTGAAATCTCGATGTCGGAAGAAGACCATAAAAAGGAAAAAAAAAATCCCATTTCAACTGCTAAAAGGGGTGCTATGCCCCGCTGCACCCCATGGGGGATCCGCCCCCCACAGCCCCCGTAACTTAAATATACCAACTACGACATCGCACTACAGTGCAGGAATGGAAATCTTTCCATTCTGCACTATAGTGAGATGCCAGTTCCGCATTGTCGGCATTCCAAATGTCGGTCACATGGTGTCGGCCATATGGCTGTCAACATTCTGGACTGTCGGCAATGTCAGGTATCCCTATAAATATATATATATATATATATATATATATATATATATATATATATACACACACACACCCCTGCAAAACAACAGACATGCCCTCAGGGGCTATCCAGCAGCAATAGTTATGTACTTTTTGGGTCCGTAACTTGCTGCTGGTTTCTACACTGCCCTATTTTACAAGGCCTGATGATGTCAGCCACATTAAGACTACCAGATGAGAGTATAGTAGCAAGACTTAAGCAGTGGCACAGAAAATAAATGCTGTGATTTACAATGTGTAATATTAGATTGGCAGGCATTCTAATCTAACTCCAGCCCACTTGTTGCATGTGTGTATGTGTGCACATGTGTGCGTGTGTGTGTTTGTGTGCATGCGTGTACCCTTGCAAAACAATGGATATGCCCTCATGGGATATCCACCTGCAACTGTTATGCATTGGTTCGGCACGTAACTTGCTGCTGGCTTCCACACTGCCCAGTTCTACAAGGCCTAATGATGTCAGCCACCTTAAGACTACAAGCCATAACTGTAGTAGTAAGACATAAGCTATGGTGTGTGCGATAAATGCTGTGATCCTAATGTGTAATATTAGGCATACATATGATAGCCTATGTAAAATAGACATAGGTAGGGTTTTGCATCATTTTATTTGTAGCAGCTGATGTGCCCCCCCAAATGACAGACCACAACAAGGCTTGCTTATATCAACAAGCATTATATGTTCTAAACTGATAGTACTAGCAGACATGAGTTGTGCTGCATGCATCGGGTACTGTGATCTGTAGTGTGCACCACTACATAGCTAAGTGTTCTAATCTACATACAGCCAACTTGCAGTGTGTGTGTGTCTTGGCATGTCCTGTATGCAGTGAGTGGAATTGGTGTAAGCCTAAATCTGGCCATATTTGTCTGTGAGGCTGTTACAGCAGTATACATCATGTTATGGGGCCATAGCACATGTGAAATTAACTAGCATAATGGCCATGCAGCCTTCACAATCAGAGACATCTGTATACCCCTCAGTACGCGACAAGCACATATTGCCCCAGTCCAAAAGGGACTCAGGCAGATGATGTGTGTTGAGATGATGACCACCCAGCCAATCAAACAGATACCATGTGTTGAGCTGCACTGAGGTGCTCTGTGTGTCATTAGGCAGGGTCTGTTTCAAGGGTGCATTTACATCTGCTAGACAAATGTCTCACACAAGCATGTAGTGCTAACATCACATAGTAGGAAAACATCCATCTACTATGCTGTCTACAGATAGGCAGCATATGCACTCCAGCAAGGTCACACCTTACCCTGTAGCAGACCTTATCACAACTTATAAATGCATGAGTACGCTGACCACCACCATTGTCCGTAGTACACTGTCATACAGATGTGAATCTATGGAGCCATGCACGTATACTGCTGTACCTTGCTGAAGGCATATTTCTGCTGTGCTGCCATGCCATGCTTTTGTCGCTTCACTTGCGCTGTGCGTCCATAGGTTATCCCCTCAGACTCCAGCAACAGAAACATACACAGGTCTGTGACATAAGTGTAACAATACTGCCAGTACAGCATCATACAACATAAGGTCCACAAAAGTATGTTGCATACTCATGATACATGCCATACAGTGTGTGCTGCTGACCACTACAACTGGTATGCAAAACAATATTGCATTACACAAGTACATGTCAAATAATATGGTCATCCTGTGCATCAGACACATAGCTTCATTCCCCTACATTGATGGGAAGGATGAGAGGGATGTGGCACATGTATCATCACTTGCACAGGGTGATGTGTATGGGTGCTGGAGGCCTATGATGGCCCAAATGGTTGACAGCATGTGTGTGAGTCAGGAAGGGAGTGGGTTAGATGGGACATGGAGAGGTGCCTTGTGTGTCTGTAGGTGACGTGCATGTGACAGTGGTATGTGAGTGTATGCATGTACACAGTCAAGCTCAGTGCTAGCCCTTCACATGTGTATTTTGGACAGCTGTGGACTGTACATGGTAGAGTTGACAGTTCACCATCTTTGGCCCTGAACACAGGAACTTGTTCAGCTAGGAGTGGCACTAGCACCACCATGCCCAAGGTCAGACATGATGCAAGTTTTTGATGGTGACTCCTGTCTGCTGGGACTGTGTCCCTCACGGGACCACCCAGGACCAAGTACCCATGGTCTGCCACATTGTGGTGTGGACAGCACACTCCTCTCTATAGCACTGGATGTGCTGCCACTACTGGAGCGTAACTGTGCATGGCCGCATGGATTCAAAGCAGATGGTGTTGCTGACCTATGTCCACAGGTCCAACACCCAATTCTAACCACACGTTCCAATACAGACAATGTGCGGCCCAAGACAGAAGCTGTCTCAACCTACCATCTGTCCACTGCATCAGTGAACTGATCCATGGTGTCCTCAATGCGGTGGAGGCAGTCACGGATGTCAGACTGTGCTGCATCCATAACCTTAAGCATACATCTGGTGCTCCATTCAGAATGTGTGTGTCTATATTAGCTGAGCAAAATCTGAATTGTGCAAATCCAGTTTGAGCAACACCTAAAGTATGAAAACCACATATTTCGAAAGTGTAAAAAATAAAACTACCAGACGAAAACTGTCACTAACTGTTTTATGCAGGAGGGCAAGCCCCCCTGCACCCCCCACACTCCTGCTACTTAAATATGCCAACTCAGAGATCATACTCCATTGAAGTAAAGGCAAGAATTCCCTATGGCGATCTCCATTCATTCCTGCGATATTTCAGATATCCGAGCTTTAGGTGTCGCTCAAACTAGATTCGCACAATTCAGTTTTTGTTCAGCTAATATAGACCCATAATGTGCCTGTTTCACCATGATGGCCCAAAACATGTGCCGAGTGGCCCATGATGTGACACCTACTGCCACTACTGGAGCATAACTGTGCACAGCCACATGGATTCTCAGCAGATGGTGTTGCTGACCTATGTAGACAGGTCCGACGCCCAACTCCAACCACACATTCCAGCACAGGCAATGTGGTGGACAAACAGGAGTTCTATGAGCACTCCTGTCAGTCCACCTGTGTGGGACCTCACCAGCTCTCTGGCTATGGCCAGTGTCTACCCTCACTGATGCCATAGTTGCCACACCAGCCTGTTCAATGTCTCAACCCTCTGATTACCCATATATGAGGCCTGCAGGGGCTGGGTATATGTGGGCATACTGACTGTGTGTGGTGACAATGGGGGCAGAAGAGGGATGTCAACCCCTGGGACAGATTCAGCCCTCGACAACCCCACCTGCCCCTCAATGTGGCCACCATCATCATCATCAGTGTCCGAAGAGACACTGACATCAGGTGGTGTGGTGAGAGTCTGCAACTCCCCCCCCCCCCGGTCACCTGTGGAAACCAAGACAAAAGCAGTACATTACTACCTTCACTATTATGTGTGGAAAATCCACAAAGAGTCATAATAATGAGGATCCACAACCACACTACCACTCTCACATCCTCTCATCTTTGCTTCCATGCACAACAGACTTCCTGAGAGCAACATACACATTCGACTCAAGGCCTTTATAACAAGCATGTCAGGTCAGTCATGTGACACTTGCCCAGTACAATGTACCTTTTAGTTATGCAATATGACACTATACCTGATAATACAGCACATAAAATCCAGTACACCTATGATAGCAAATATATACAAAGACAAGTTTCAATGCCTAAGGTATGTACCATCAACCTTTCAGTATGTACAAGGCATGTCGGATTAATTGCATCATGTACACAAGGAGGCCTATTGCTCTGAACTATAACTGCAAAAGTGTTTCTGCTCATTCAACTACACTCCTGTGATTACCCACTCTAGGAAACTGTTCCAGACTGGAACATACAAACATTCTACTCTGGTTATACATGATATTCCCTGCACATAGGTTATTGTCCTCGCCCTTATGCTTAATAGCACATGTATGTTCTATAACAGAACAGTATCAAGCTTATCAAAAGCAGGACCATGGCCTTGGATAACTCTTGATGGACCTGTAAAAAGGGGAGGGTGAGGTAATTTCAGTACCTCCGCATGTTGCATTACAACAAGGTAATACCTGCATATATCTCACATGTACAGTAGCTACTGCTTTACTTGATGTATTGCTGACATTTTGAGTATGAGTGTGCAAATGAGCTAACTCCCCACAGCACAAAGACCTGACACCCACTTAAAGGTATGTGCAGCTTGACAGAATGACTGCTGCAGTATTACAATGGTGATCACAGTAAGCTTACCTGCACGCTCCTCTGCTGTGGACACTGTGGCACCCACCTCCACAATGTATGCTGTGATGGATGCCTGGGAGATGTCATATGTCGCTAGGTTCACCAGGAATTCCTCAGTGGCTGTGAGTAGTTGTTCCATTGCAGGCCCTCCACCAGTGATGGCATGATCCTTGGCTACATCAGCTTTCCTTCATTGTGTATCTTTCACCACGTCCATAGCATGGTGTAGAACCTGCCCATATATCCTGTTCTGATGGCTAGTCTCATTCACATCCCAGACAAGGTCTGCCCACAATGCAGCATGCTGTTCCCTGTTATGCCTCCCCCTGGGTAGGAGAATGTGATGAGCCTGCCATAGTCCTTGAAGTATAAGTTCATTGCCTGCATCTGAGAAAGGGGACTGCCTTCTGTGATACATTATTCCTGAAATACACCAAAGGGGAAACACATTACAGGATAAAATACATGTATGTCCACTATTTACAGATACAGCAAGAACAAAATGGCCAGCACTATCCACTGCTTGCTCACACATGTCATACCCAACAGTGTGACAACATACTACATGTGTGGATACAGCCGAGATAGTATCATTACTGAGGTAGTTCCATGTGTGCCATGAGATATTCTGTGGTATGTTCATACAACTAACACTCTGATCCACTGTGGTGTGTCCCCTCAGGCCAGACATCCATTAATATGTCAAAAGACCAGTGCCAGACAAATAGCAGTGTGCTATTATGACCACTATTTTGGTATATCCAACAACACCAGTGTGCCACAATGACAAAAGACAATGCGGCCCTGATATATTGTACGCCCCCTGTATGTGTAAGACAGCAGGGTATCAATGAAATGTCATTACTACAGGTCTAAGACAGGCTTACTGCTGTACTCTCTATTCCCCATACCTCTATGCTCCCATCTGTATCCTGTTATATACAAAAAACAGTTACATACCTGGTGGAGTGCAGTACTCCTTGGTTGAAATGTGCTACTACTACTACTATGTCACAAAGGTGTGCTCTGTGTGAGGGTAGTCTCTCACAGAATGTTTGCCCATAGCCACTGCTTGCATTTTAACATGCTGCTCATTAGTTGAGTTGCAGTATCATTAGCCAATGACATGCAACCACTGTGCAATATATAACGCCTTCATAAAGAGCAGGACTCCTTTCTTAGGTGTTGAGATGGACATTACTGGGCTGAGGAGATTACATCATCAATGAGGGCAGGTCTGTAGCAGAAACCTTTACATAGAGCTGTGTGTACCACAAGCTGCTGCTGCTGCTACAGGTAATAGACACAGACAGTGAATGTGAACAATTCGGAGGACAACAAGCTGTAGGTGTATGTGTGTCAGCTGTGTCAGCCTTGTTGTAGAGGAACAGCCAGGGTGAGAGTACTCCTGACACTCCAATTACAGCATGTGTTTAAGTATGTATGTTAGGCAACTGTATCAATAACAGAGTACTAAGTGACATATAGTAAAGCTATATGGATGTCACAGCATGTGTTTAAGTATATATGTTAGGCAACTGTATCAACAACAGAGTACTAAGTGACATATAGTAATGCTATATGGATATGTGATGTGTGTCTCTACCTGCAAGCCTTTGACTTCCAGCAGTTATTTACTTTGCAATGCTTTGTGTGGATAATGAGTTCATGAGTCATTCATTAATTGGTGTCTTCACAATAATGCAACTGAAATGCAACACAACACTGGATTTGAACTCAGGACTGTGTGTGGCAAAATGTGCAATATGTAAGGCATTTAACAACTGAGCTACTGGGTCACTGCTACAGTGGAACTATTTGCAAGATATGTGTGCACACATACAGGCTGTGACATACATTTACTACATTCATCAGTTTGTGCATGGCTTTACATGGATGTATTTCTGCACCAGAGTCCCAGTTGACTATGTATTTTGCCATGAATGCCTTAGAAGATGATCACAGGCCTCAGTTATATCCATTACCATATCTTTGGCTGTCTATTGGTGTACTGTTGCACCAGACTCCAAGGTATACTCCCATTTTTTCCATTACTTTTTATTCTAGTTTGTGCAGTGTGGTGTGGTGTACAGCTCTGCTGAAACATGCCTAATGACTGTAATAGGCAATTACTATGTTTCATTGAAACCAGCTATTTTAATTAAGAGTTGCATGGTGTGGCAGGTTAATGCAGTGTGCTGCAGATGTGATAGGTTGGAAATATGGCAGAGATGTTTATTTTGTACATGTCTTACAATGTTAGAAACACATATAATCATTATAGCTTATTTACCTGAGCTTAGCAAGCTGCACAACATGGCATGATGTGCAGCTCCATGCTAAAAAAATAAAGAAAAAAAGGGGGAGATAGGAAAGTGGTGAAATGGGGCAAGCAAATGGAAAAACATAGTGAAAGGTAGGGAGGGATGTGCAGGAAGGGTATAGGAAAGAACCATAGC
The DNA here is from genome assembly GCF_019279795.1 of Protopterus annectens. NCBI lineage: Eukaryota > Metazoa > Chordata > Ceratodontiformes > Protopteridae > Protopterus > Protopterus annectens. Next base: position 1,554,004,113 of record NC_056729.1, on the reverse strand, counting down.
TATCACTTTCATGTACAGCAACAACTGTGCACTTTGGCAGAATTTGTAGATGAATTTATATCCTCAAACCACAGAGAGAGGGGTGAAGACAACATAACCGCATTGTCAAGCCAATTAGACTGAATTACATGTGTCTAATGGACACATGTACAAAATAGAGAGCTATATGCGGGATGATATTTTTTGGGGGGACAGGTGCCCATTTTTTTTAAGGTGAGAGTGGAATGTTGGGGAAGGGACATAGGTACATGTGGGGGAGGTAAGTTGGGTATGTGAGGATGCATTTGCAAACAGACAAGACAGCAGCAGGGGCAGTGTGTGACAATGCAGCAACACCCCTTCTGCCTCCATTGCCAGAGAGGAACCAGACCCCACCCCCTGGGGTGGTACTACCCGATGCTGCAGGTACACAAGTAGAATGGGGCACTAGAGGGGGCACCACCAGTCTGGGTCCCATACATGCTGGGACCTGGTGCTATAGACCATTGAGGCATGGTAGGGGGATTAGCCCAAACCAGTCTACCTTGACGTTCTGTGGGAAATGAGGTATACCAATATGTTACAGTTAGTAATAACCAAACCAATGTTAGTATTAACAGAATCGAGCATCATATTTATTCATCCAAATACATATTAATGTGTAACGTGCAACACAACATTAAGTAACATAACAGTTAGTATGGTAACAGCATACCAGTAAAAAGTAAATCACAGGGCCAACAAAACAGTCAGTTTAACAAATATGTTAATATTGCATCATAATAAAACATAACAGTAATCAACCACATTTTCTAATATATAGTTAGTTTAACAAAATATGTTATTATTAAATCATGATAAAACATATCAATAATGAAACACATTTTTCAAAAATATATTTAGTGCAACAAAATATGTTAATATTAAATCATAATAATACATAACAGTAATTAATAATAAATAAAGATAAGGGGTGGGGATAGAGAGAAAAATTCCATTACTGACATTGCAGATTAGTTCCATCAATACACTGAAATATATACTCTACATGTGTGCAGTGTCAGGTTTGAGTACAGTGGCTACAATTTTACTATAACTGATGTAGCACATACATACCTCTCAAGCTGTTAGCATGGGTCAGTATGGGCCAAGCAGTAAAAAATGCAGGTACACTACTACACAGAATAGTTTCACCTAACATGGACTTACAGAACTACACAGGTGTTCTGTAAATGGATTTGGTAATAGATTGCATTCCAGGTAATCATTTATCATTAATCATGTGACAGACAGATTAGGCAGTTTTAATTACATTATAAGAAATTGTGACACTTGAGAGGTATGTTTGTTTACAGTAAGGAAACTTGATAGCTGTCATGCCTTAGTTGGCAGACATGGGAGTAGAACCCAATAGCTGAGGCTGCAGGGGACATCTTCAAATAATGTAATAATTGAATGCAGCAACTTAGTACAGACATGCAAGGGATACAGCCATACTGGGATTACACATCTTTATTTATGACAATGCTGATGAACACATTATTGGTATAGATGATAACATTCTGTGAAATCTAAACACACTATCTGCTCATAATATGGACCACCTCACCCATATATTTGTTGTGTTCCCAGTGAGAAAGAAAATGTGAGCATTACGTGACTGATACTGAAAATTTAGGGCTATATACCACTGGATTCAAACCCAGGACTGTGTGTGGCAAAATGTACTGCATACAAAGCATTTAACAAACTGAGTTAACAAGTCACTGCTAACTATTGAGTGACCGCTACTTGCCTGGAGATCACCTAGAACTATACTATGAATTGAGCAATACAAGTTACAGGACATTCTTCTGGTATTCTAGTACTATTACAGTGTTATAGTAGAATGCTATGACAGTAGAACACACATGCATGAAATACGACCATACTACATATGCGAAGAAAAGCTGTAATTTAGAATCATCAGTGCTAGTGAATATATTTTATTGTTATTGGTTTGAAATATCTGTGAACACACAATATCTGCCATGGACTGGGATACCTCACCCATATACCTTTATTGCCTGATGTCTGAGGAAGAGAGAGCATTATGTGATGAATATTAGCCTGGAGACAGCCTTGGACAGTACTATGGTTTGAGCAACACAGTCTGCAGACCATTACATTTGCTGGCTACAGCTATTACAGTGTTACACTTGACTGCAGAAATGGTACCATAGACAATCAATGCATATAGCAATACTGCAATGGTTTTGACAAAACACAATCATCCAGAACAACATTTTGATTACTGTTATTGATATTGCTGATACTTTATTGAAATACAATTCTTATTGTTTATTTATTGCATTACAACTCTATAGCTCTAATTGCTCATTTATTGCAGTACAGATTTACATGCTCATTTATTGCAGCACAGTTTTTCTTGTGTATACTTTATTGCAGTAAATGCTTTACCCTTTCCTGCTTATTGCACTACAGTTGTCATACTAAATCCATACTTACCTGGCCAGGTGCCCAGCATGGGACTTTACATTGCGAGCCCTCTCAGCTGCAGCTGTTGGGTGAGAAGCACAAAACTATGCATACCTGTTTTGCAGATCTTCAGCTTGCATTTTGGTTAGCTAGAGGAAGACATACTTACATACTTATGCAGCATTCCCAGCTCAAGCTTCCTGGACCCAGGTGTCCAGGGTTTCCCTCTTCCTCCTTTTCAGATAATCAAAATGGTGATGACACTGCTCACCTTTGTGGGGCATACCAGTAACACTGGTGAGTTCCCTAGCCAAATGGCCCCAGGCCTCCACCTTACACTCTGAGCCCTGGAATCTGCCCTACATTAGCCAGGGTTCATGGTTTTTAATAAGGAGTCTGACCATGACCTTGGACTCCTGACTGCTCCACCACTGTGCCCGAAAGTGCATACCTTCACCAACACTGCCAGCAATACCAACAGTTGAATGAACTCCAATGACTGTTGCAAAATTCCCACCTATTGGGCTACATATAGGCTGTTTTCCAACCCTTACACTTCATTCATCAACATTCAAAAGAACACTGCATCACTTAGCAGCACGCAAACCAGCTGAGTGAAGCCAAGCTGCATGAAAATTCACTGAACCATGGTTTTAGTGAGATTTAGCACCACCTTAACATTGGTAGCCATTAGCATGTTTATACACTGCTTAAAATGACTGAGTAGTTCTTAGCAGAGTGCAGCAGTGCCAAAATTCACAATACTGTAATGAAATTAAAGAAAAATAGTACATTCATTTGCAGCCATATTCTGCTTGTTATAGACTCAAACCCAGGACCTACTACACATAAGACCATAACTCTACCTATGGAGCTAGTTGGATGCTATAAAAACTAGTATACCTTCACATATACTACTAGGCTACCTGTTAGCTTTGCTGAGCTCCATACTGCACCACACAAACATGCTTAACCACACCCATAAATAAATAATTAATTATATCCAGTTTCTATTTTTAGATGTCTGGCAAATGTCTGCCATGTATGTATGAGCTCCACTCAGCATTGCTGCACTCCATGCCGCACAAACTTACCTGACAAGAAAAAAATTATGATATCTAATTACATCCGATTTCTATTTTTAGATGTCTGCAGGTGTCTGGATGTATGTACGAGCTCCACTTAGCTCTGCTGCACTCCACTCCACACAAACATACATGACAAAAAAAAAATTAATTATGATAATTAATTACATCCAGTTTCTATTTTTAGATGTCTGCCAGATGTCAGCTGTCTATGTGTGAGCATGGCTTGGCATTGCTGCACTGCAGTGTGCCATGCTAGCATGCACTTAAAAAAATGATAAAAGTATAAAAAAAAATATCACATCATACAAATGACTTATTACACAGTTGACACACTTCACAACATTACAACAGTAGTGGGGAACATTACAGGGAGCCTCATATTCATCTGCAGTCACAGGTAGCTGCGCCACAGGTAGCTGCTACACCTCTCCCTACACTGATTCAATATCCATGTTCTTCGGCTCACCTTTGGCAGTGCATGAGCATTAATATGCATGGCACACTGCCGAGGAAGAACAGTGGTCATGTATATGGATACATTCCATGTAGGCTCTAAACTGTACCTACATGGATTTTATTAAATCCTGGGGATTATCTTATTGTTGTAATCACCACTATTCATGAATACCACACACCCCCATCTGGTTTCTTGACTCTTATTTCCCTGTCTTGACAAATCTCTTCAAGTAAAGAGCTTTCATACTTTGATAAATTATAACATTTGTTCTTGACTGGTTTGTTACATACACTCCTAATGTCATGCTCACACAGTTTTCAAACATCAAAATACAATTATTTAAAGGGGGGGTTAAATAAACTACTCCTACTAATAGTAGGAGTGTTGTAATTCCCAGTATTTTGAGAAAATCATAAACCAAAATTTAGTTTATGTGTGTATAATTTAAGGTCTATAAGAAAATCTGCTATATTTGCACATTTGGCTTGAATGAAACTCAGCTGTTTAGATAATAAATCGGCATTTTGGACATTAACAGGTTTTCAGGTGTAATTATAAATAGTATAGTTTTTAAAAGAATTCTTTACCAGTTCTGGTTGGGCAGTGTGATTTGCATCCACAATATTGTCCCTAAAGGCACCTGAAACTAGAATTAAAGTTTCTTGTTGTTCTTGTTGACATATCTCTTTGGTTTGGCACCTTGTCTGTTGAAATTGTCTTGTTCTTTGTCTTGAAGCCAATCCAATCTCTGCATCTGTTCCTGTTCTAAAGGGACCACCGCAGAAGGAGCCCCATTTGAAGACTCAGTGTTTGTCATTTCCTGTTGGAGTCCAATTGGCCCATTGCTGCTGTCAATTGTTTGGGAGCTCCAACTGAGAGTGAGATTTGGGTAGGCTGAACCATTGTTATATTCCATCATATCCCTTCTAAATGTGTTAACTTTCCGCTGCAGCATGTCATTACATAAATTATACACTTTCTTGAATATATTAATGAAATTAGTTACATAATGTTAAAATAAAATGTCTGGTTATAGAATTCTTAAGAATATCTAATTCATTGGATAAGAACTCTATCTGCTTATCATTATATTTAACCACAAGCTTTAATATTTTAACACCTGCCTCACTGAAAATGTCCAAAAGTTCTGAATGGCAATCAAACCCTTTTTTGCACACCATTAGGGTATTTCCATAATCTCAGCCCACTAGTGACCTGATTGTTAGCTACATTTTTAGTAAATAACTAATCTCTAATTGTAATTTTTTGAATTAATAAAATTTTTATTAAAAACAGACAGCATTTCATGAAGAGAATCAAAAAAGGAGCCAGCGCCTAGGATGAATGAAGCATGAAATTTATTGGAAATAGACCAGTTTCAGCAAGTAGCTTTCATCAGTAGTATAATCTCAGGTAGCAGGAAAACACCTTGCAATAAATACCTGTTCCAATCAATAAACTTGGACATCATTTCCTGTTTAAGAATGAAAACAAAATAATATTATAAACATGCCAACACCTGAATAATTGCTATAATATGAAGCATGAAATAAACACATCCATTAGTAAATGATATGACCCGCAAGTGTATTAGACAAAAATACAAAAAAAGGAAGAAAGGTTACAATTTATCATTAAGTCCAGGGGAAAAAGACCCCCAAGTTTTACTATCCATTTCCTTTCCTTCATATTGAGTATATTATGCCAACCAGTTTTGAAAGATCTGTTACCTGTGATATTATCAATAACTGCAAATGAAAATTTAGCAGTTGGGTGAGTCAGTGTATGTCTATATAGTGCATTGGTGGCTCGGGCATTCCTGATGTCTCCCAGATGCTCAGACATTCTAACTCTAAATTGTCTAGATGTTTGGCCTACATCAAAGGCTTGACAAGTACAAGTTGCAAGGTAAACAACCCAGTCTGTACTGCAATTACCAAAACAGTGTATATTATAGACTTGTCCAGTATTCCTACTGGTGAAGGTTTTGGTTTTAAAAATGTACTTGCAAAATGTGCAGTTTCCACAAGGGTATGATCCAACCAATTTTTCCCCCATATGAGTTTTTTGTTGGTAAATGACATCCTGAAATGTAGTTTTTATAAAGTTTTTTTATTAAAAACAGACAGCATTTCATGAAGAGACCCTTGATTTTCTGGAACATTGAATCTATTCCAAGGGGTCTCCAGTTTGAAATTGTTAGATTTCCACAAATAAATATCAAAATTGTTTTCTGCAGTGATTCCATTTGAAACTTCCAGAGGGGGTTGAGTGAGGGGAAGTGGCACTGACTTGAGAAAGATGGTGACAGTTGACTCAACACTCCCGACCCCATGTAGAAAATGGGGAAAAGTGGAGTTGATGATGATGACATAATAGCTGAAGAAATGGAGCACGTGTAATGGTGATTCTGGATACCATGAAGACTGCCTTCATACAATGGGGAAAAATAGCAAGGGAAGAATGGATAGGCTTAAGAGAAAAATAAGGTTAGTTAGCTAGGGATTTAATTTTCCCAAGGGTTTGGGGTCTATAATACAAAGATAGGAATGGACCCCAATCCTAAGTCAGGGTACAATTAGACTTCATGATATTAGTATTGTTTCACTTTTTGATGTTAGCTGTAAGTACTCTTCTCAGCACTTGCAATGTGCCCATAATTTCCCCCTTCCATAATTCATATGACATTACATGTATTGGTAACATATTTAAGTATGACTGTAAATTCTTTCTTATTAGACTTGTTGCTCTTGCTACTATTGGAACTGTCTGAGTATCTTTCTTCATCATTGCTCTTGTTTATGTTTGCATTTCCTGGTATTTTATGACTTTGTGTGTGCCTCTTCTATCTCTCTAGCTTTCTCTCTCTCTTTCTCTCTATCTGTATGTAAGGCACTGTAATGACTGGGTGCACAAAATTCTACTTTCATCTTTATTTCATGGACTACTATATCTGGTCTTCTGGCACCTAGTATTTGAACCGTTGGTAATGGTTGATCCCATGTGATATAACATTCAACAGATAATGTTTTGTGGCTCATGTTTCCAGTGCTTCTGAGCTACTTTTGTATTGTAATGTTTTCACAAACCCCAATGCAGCAGTCTTGCCACATTATTGTTCATTTCAGTATACAGACCCTAAGCCATGAGTGTATCATATCCAGCAACAAGATGTACAGCTATTTCCAGTTCTGTTTTACAGAACCTGCATTTGATTGATGTTCATCATATTGATCACTGCTGCAGTAGCCTTAGCTATATGGGTTACATCCTGCAAAGGGTATAACAACTGGCCAGTTTCCAAAGCTTTAGGACACCTTCTGTACATGCAAACCCTCTGTCACCTTAGGCTGAGCTGACTAAAAAGACACTTTTTGGTGCCAAACTCTTCAGAGCTTTCCTGTTGCTGAAGTGTACACTCCAACGAGACTTTCAAGGATCGACAATAGACTTGTACTCTTCCTTTGCTTGGCAGATAAGTTCCATTTGGTGAAAACCTTCCATTTAAAAAGTGTTTATTTTATAACACTTTCCTGTTCAGGAATTTGTGTTTTAAATGACTGTCATGGTACTGTACTGTATTCTTAAACAAGAGCGATCTTTTTTCCTGTCAGTTTAAAAGTTGTTTAAAGTAATTGAAAGACATTTTTTTCATGGAGTAATTGTGTTTATTTTACTTTTAAGAGTTGGGACATTGTTTTGGAGTGCCTTGTTTTGTGTTTTTTTGTTGAAAAGTTGACTTTTAAAGACTTATAAGTTTTACTGGCTCTTGCTGCTTGCTTTCTATGGAAAGAGGCACCATTTTTGGCTTGAACATGGAACAAATTGTTGGCCCCTCAGTTGTTTCTTCTTACAGTCACAAAAAGAAAAAAACATTACGTGAACAGCCCTTGCCACCACAGCAGCCTTGCAATTTGCCTCAGCAGCAGGTGGGTGACACTCCTGTGGCCATTGCTAGTGCCTCAGGCCACTCATCTTTTATCCTGGATGCCTCTGGGGTAGCACCTACAATCATTATGGTCTGGGGGTTACCACATTCTCTATGGCTGTTGGGGTCCCCTCAATGAGGAGGGGAAAGCCACTCTTGTTGGTCCTAGAAGATGGAACAGGAAAGCCTTCCCTGTTTTGCTAGAATGTTGTGCTCATCTTGTGGAACATGATGTCAAAATGAAATAGAAAACTAAGTACCTCAAATTTCCTCAGCTGATAGGATTTTATTGCGTTTGGCTCAGGGTTTAATCCAGTCTACTAATCCTTCTTATAAAGTAGTTTCTGGTAAAAGAAAGAGGGATACCTATTTTCCTGAAGGGATTCAAGCTTCTGAATCTGTACAGGAAGAAGAAAGGACTTATACAGGGTTTTCTCCTCAGATTTTTGATTCTGACTCAGAGGACAGCTTGGTTTCTGAACTGTCTTTCTCTTTTTCTGACACTATTTCCAGAATGTGACAGTGTTTTCAATGGGAGGCATTGAGGTTTCTCGGTCCATCTGAAAATATTATGAGCTGTTACATAAGGAAGTTCCAGAATCTTCATCCATTCCTTTAGTTCTGTCTGCTTTGGTGGATGTGAGAGTTACTGCCTGCAATTTTCCTAATAGTCAGACAGTTGCCCTGAAAAAAGGCAGGTAGGCTGTATAAAGTTCCTCAGTCTTTTAAGTTTTTATACACTCTTTCCAGACTTTACCCAGCACCTATAACTTTAGTTCATTCTACTGCTGCTAAGATTTTAGTTCATTCCATTCCTACTCTTTTTAATAAGGATGGGAAGATTATTGATAAGTATGGGGAAAAGTATACACTCCTGCAACTTTGAGTTTCAGGATTTTGAATAGTCAGGCTATTCAAACTATCTTTGAAAGTATATGGGGTGTTTTGTCTATAATTTCTTCTTGTGAGAAAAATATTGCATTAAATAATTTAGTTATTTCTATTGTACAAGTCAGTACTCATTTTGTACAGTGTGTGTATGACTCAGTTGATACTTCTTCCAGGATATGGTAACTGCTACTGTTTTGAGGAGGTTTACTTGGCTGCAACCTCATAACCTCCCAGATGATGTTATAAATGAGATTTTAAATTCTCCTTTGGATACAGATTTTGGTTGTGTTCCCTTTGCTGCAGAGATTACCAAAAAGGGTGTAATAAAAGGAGTAAGTTGATGCAGGAAATCTCCAATATTTTTCAGCCGTTCTTTTCCAAATTTTCTAAGGGATTCTGTAATCCCCTCAACCAATTTGTCAAAAAATAAAACAGGCTCAACAAAATGCAGGTAAAAAGACATTTACGAAAAAATGGCAAGGGGGGTTCCAAAAAGAAATCTGGAACCTCCTAAAACCAAGGAAATTCCATTGAGTCAGAATGATGATTTTGGGACATTTATTTATTTATTTGTTTGTTTGTTTGTCTGTCTTTGTTCATCAGGAAAGTCAGAGTGGGTAATACTCATTTCCAAAGAGGCCTGAGGAGAAAGGCTCCATTTTCTTACACTGCATTATAGCAAGTTCCAGTTAAACACAGAGCAGTTACATTTTTATTTACATTTATAACAAACAGTAGTTACAGTTATACATTCTAAGATTTTACAGAGGTGGAATTTGTTAAAGACATTGTCCCCACACCACTCCTACCCTGGCAGCCCTATTTCCCTTCCAGAAAGTCTGAATTTCCACTTTTCCCTTTGGCAACAGATAGTTTCAACAAATGGATTCTGAAGATCCTTCATCAAGGCTACAGATGGGAAGAAATCCCTACTTTCCAGGAGGTAATCCCCTATCCACCAGACCAGACTCTTTTATTTCCACTTGTCCATCATCACATGCTGTCCCATGGTGTGATAAAATCAGTTCCTCCTTTCCATTTGTGGAAATGTTTTTATTCAAGGATGTTTTTAGTGCCAAAGAAAGAAAATGTTTGGAGGCCAGTTCTGGATCTTTCTTTCCTAAACCTGTTTGTGATAGTCCCCAGATTTAAAATAGTGTCACTTTACAATCTATTACCTCTTCTTCCTCATTCATGTTTACTGATAACACTATATTTAAAATATGCTTATCATCACATCTCTATTAATCCAAACGTCATGTGTTTCTTAAAGTGTTGTGTGTTTGTGTCATATTGTTAGTTATCTACCTTACTCTTTGGACTATCCACTATAACAAGAGTGCTCACAAAGTGTCTAGCTCCAGTTATAGCTCATTTTAGGCTACATTTTTCCATGTTTTGATAGCTATCTTATCTTTGCAGAGTCTTTTTCAAAATGTCAGGAATTTTTCACTTGAGTGAGAGATCTCTTACATAAACTTTGATTCCAAGAAAACATTTGTAAAGTCTTTTTTCTTGACTCCTTCACACACAATTATATTCCTGGGGTGCCTACTCAACACCTCTCTTAAAAGAGCATTCTTCCATAGGAAAAAAATAGATCATTATCTGTTTCTAAGGTTTTCCACTCAGAGTTAGGTCACTGTGAGGGAATACCTAAGGATTTTGGGTCTTATGTCTTCTCTGATTCTTATGTTACCCCTGGCAAGAAACTATGAGACAGATACAGTGGTATCTAAAGTCTCTTTGGTCCTAGCCCCAACATCTTTTTTCTTTTCAACTCCCACTCCTGGGATTTGTCAAAAGAGAAATTACTTGGTGGAGGCAACAAATATCTTTAAATTTGTCACCTCTTCTCCTACCAGTTTCCAAAGCAGTAAGTTCACAGGTGACTAGTACTTTGCTTGGGGAGCAATTTCAGGAGGGATAAAAGTGCAAAGTGTGAGGGACAACAAGGACAGAAACAAGCACATAGATATAAAAGAGATGTTTGCCCTGATCAAGGCACTCAATTCTCTGAATCATATATGGTCCTTGAGACCTCTGAGTTGTTACAGACAATACCACCGTCATGTGATATATCTAGCAAGTTAGGAGGAACCAAGTCATATCTACTTTGCAGAGTAGCCATGTTAGCTTGGGATATAGCTTCACAGCACAGCCTCACTCAATAGACATCCAACACTCTGTCAGAGCAAAACTGTGTGGTAGACAAGCTAAGCAAGACAAAGGCAGGCCCACATGAATGGAAACTAGATCAAAGAGTCATCCAAGATTTGATCCATCTGTGTGGATTTCCTCCAGAAGACCTATTTGCCTTCTGTCTGATCAATCCACTGGCAAGTTTCTGCTCCAGGACTCCAGGCAAGAGTCCTTTTCTATTCCTAGGACAATAATGTTAATGCATGTTTTTCCACCCTTTCCACTGATATCAAGGGTACTTCTGAAGATTCAGAAGGAATCTGCCAAGGTCATTGGGGTGACTCCCTTCTGGCCCAGGTAAATGTGGCTTTCCCTTCTTTTGGAAATGGCCAGGGGCAATTACCACAAACTTTCTCACAGACTGGATCTACTCATACAAGAGAAGGATTTTGATATACCCCGACCACATGCAACGTCAGCTGACTGCATTGATAATAGGGTCTTAGTTCCCTTTAAGTACCTGTTTGCTGAGGATGTGCAGCAGGTACTAATGGAGACAAGAAAGTCTGCTACTAAAAAGTCATATATTAGGAAATGGAAAAGGTTTTCTATTCAGTGTCAAGAACATAAACACCATCCATTCAGGGCTAGTTGTTCTCTGGTTTTACAATATTTGTGAGAGTTACAGTCCTATGATCTTTCTTACAGCCATTTCAGCATGTCTGCCCATGGATCCTCATCTTTCAATTCATTCATTCTTATGTCAAACTGTTTCTGAAAGGGATTTTGCATAAGAAGCCTCCAAGAAAATGGGTGACCCTTCCTTGGAATCTTAATTTTGTGATACAAAATATAATACTTAGTTCATTCAAACCAGCTAACATGGCTGGGTTGATATTCTTAACATGGAAAACAGTTGCACTGATTGTTCTGACCTCTGCAAGAAGGATATCTGAGTTGCAAGCTTTTACGGTGAGACAACCCTATCTTATTTTCCACAGAGAAAAGCTTTCTTTGTGAACTAATCTTTCTTTTATGTATAAAGTGTGGACTGAATTTGACAAAATAGTTATGGTCTTCATCTCATAAACACAAGTTACAAGTTTGATTCTGACTTCAGGTTATTGGCCAGGCTTACAATGCTTGTTAAAGGCAGTTAGGTTAAGCTCTTCACCTTATAAGTACAAGGTTTGATTCTAATTTGGGGTTATTGACTAGGCTTAAAATAACCCTTCAGGGCAGTTATGCTAGTATTCACCTATAAAGTGTTATCCAAGTTTGCTTTAAGCCAAACTATCCTTCTCCCCATTTTTTTTTCATGAACATAAAAATCAGGGAGAAAGGATACTCCATACCTTGGATTTCCACAGACAACTCAGGAACTATGTTGACAGAACTAAATCTTTCAGATCTTTAGATAAATTGCTCATGTCTTATGAAGCTAAGAAGGGACAGTCTGTGTCAAAACAGACTATTTCCAAATGATCATCTAAGGCTATTAACTTTTGTTATACTTACCACAACAAAAATATTCCAGGCAGGGTCAATGCCCACTCTACCAGGGCTTTGGATTCATCTATGGCTTTTGGAAAGGGTTGGATACTAGAAGTATTCTAGAAGCTGCAGCTTGGTCATCACTACATATTTCTACAAAGCACTATAAGCTTGATTCCTTCTCTAAGTGTAGATCAGCTTTTGTAAGGACCATTGTCTAGGGGCTCCTGGACTCTTCTCTGTCCACCTCTCAAATGTAGTAATTTAGGATAATCTACCCATATAGCTAAAGCTACTGCAGCAGTGATCAATATGAAGAACATAGCACAGTTGTGAAAGCTAAATTTAGCATAATATTAGATGTTGAAATGATGACTGTTGCAGTAGCCATTCCCACCCTCCACCCCCCTTGCTTTTTGATGTTTTGTTTATGCCAGGGTGTAGACATTATTTATTTTTTGTTATTCCTATTATTGTCCTTTCAGGACTCAGCCCATCTCCCTCTCTCTCTCTCTCTCTCTCTCTCTCTCTCTCTTTGTTGGCATGAAAGCTCTGAAGGGCTTGGTGCCTAAAACTCTCTTTTTAGTCGGCTCAGCTCAAGCTGACTAATGGTTTGGGTATGTAGAAGCTGCCCTGGAGTCTTGCAAGCTGGCTGGCTGTTATATTCCATGCAGGATATAACCCATATAGGTAAAGCTACTGCAGCAGTGATCCTTTGAACATCTATTGTTATGATACATTTCAATGGACTTTATCAAATAGTGTGCAGGTAATCCACTATCCTAAGCCACCATTTTTTAGTTTAATTTCACCTTTATTTAACCATTCCTGACTCAAATCTTAGTTAACTTGAGGTTGTTCCAGATCTCTGTACTTGATAAAATATTTGTAAATTTTCCTTTTATTCTTCCATCTCATCTGATCCTTTTCCTTATATTCTTTTGTCTTTTTCCATATTCAGTTGCTGTCTGATCATTAACTACTTCTGATTTGATTTCCATTCTAACTTTATCAAAAATGCTTTTGCTAAACCTAGCAAAGGTGGAATCTTAGTCTTATCTTTATGTTTTAAAACTTTCACTAGCTTGTATCTGATGAGGTCAGCAGGTATGTATGCAGTCCCACGAATGCAGATGTATACATGCAGTCAATTTCGAGGAGGCCCACACCTCCTCCAGGAGAGAAATATATATTCTTGGCATACAGTGAGTTTTAAATATCATTTGATAAGCACGAAGCACTTATCTTGTTTTCTTTTGTGTCCAATTGATTGAATACTTTTTGGGGCCAGTCAATCATACCAAAGCTTTAAGTTAGAACAGGAAGAACAAATTGAGTTCTACCATGAACCTTACTCCTAGAAGTCAAGGCAGTTTTCAATATAAGTTTTAGAGTTCTGAAATATTCCATACTGAACTTTATTCTCATTTGTTCATGTTTTATTGCAGTCCTTTTATGTGTTCCCAAATATTGATAAACTCCGTCCTGCTCAAGTTCCTTTATATCACATTCATGTCCCAGGTTGATATTTTCCAGGTGCTGCAGATTTCCTTTTTTTTAATGTTGCTTTTGCACATTTATTAAAACCAAATGTCATTGCTGTATCAGAAAAATGTTTTAACCAATTATGACTGTGTTTTCAAATTGTCATCTGATGAGCAATACAATTTTAAGGCATCCACAAAAAGTAGATGAGAAGAGTTTAAAAAGGTTGGGTTCTTGTAACCATAGCCTAATAGTTGGCTAAAGCACTTACTGGGTTAAGGGCAATGCAAGACAAAAGCAGTGACAAAGAATCACCCTACAATATCCGCTTTTTAATTTGTATCCCCAAGACAGTACTTTGCCTTTGTTGTAGCTTAGCTGCAAAATGGTTTGCTACCTTTTCCTAGTCATTGTAATGTAAGTGATCAATGTAGGGTGTATAGTGTACATCTGTAAGAATTCCATTATCCATGAATGTGGGGTGCTGCCAAATGCTGTTTTTTGTAATCTGTCCATGCAATAAATAGATTCTTCCCCTTTTTTACAACTCTGTATTATTGCTTTATTTCTTAATAAATGGTCCTTTGTTCTGAATGAATTTCTTTTATTATCCTGCATTCTTTGTTTTATTGTCATAACTGATTTTTTTTTCTAAATGACTATAAACTTTGCATCAGTTCCCATATACACAATTTGTATACTGTCAGAAGGCAAGCTATTACTCTATAGTTTTTAGGATGGCTTGTGCATTCCATCTGAAGGAGAGTATTCCTTTTCCTGGTATTAACCAGGTTGGTGTCTACTCAGGATATGAGTATAAGTAATTCTTGCTCAGGGCTATATCTTTGTTGGGAAGATGATAACACCTTTTTAAAAGAAGTTAGGCACTGCATCTGGGCCAGGGATTTTCCATTTAGGAACTTTTCTTCATTGTTTCTCAACATCTTTGACTGTCATTTCATCCTACTTTGTATCATCAACATTAGAGATCTTAACAGTTTTTTTTAATTCTTGTATTGGATAGTTATACAGCAGTATATGCAGTGGAGTTGTACAGCAAGTCAGCTGACAAAGCAGCATACCATATAATTCATCAACTAAGTATCACAGGAAAGGGCACCAAGTCCTTACTAAAACATGTACCTAAAGTTAATGCAAACAGGCATTTGTCAGTGCTGAATGTTGATTGCTTTGGTGATAAGAGTATGGAGGGGGAGAGATGGTCACACACACAGGCATACACACACACAAACACACACACACACACACACACACACACACAAACAAACGCAGGCATGCACACAGACATACACACACACACACACACACACACAAACAAACGCAGGCATGCACACAGACATACACACACACACACACACACACACACACACACACACACAAACACACACACACACACACATAGTCAAGGACTGAGACAGACACAGACTGACAGACAGGCATTTCCCATTTTGGACAGCAGATGGTGTATGTGTAGACACTACTGCTATGTTGTAGCTCATTAGCTAGTAATGTGCATGGGGGTCAGGAAGTATAGCTAGGCAACAACAGACATCTTTGACTGCCTTCTAGAATATGAATACAACTGACATTAGTATGAAGGGAGGAACATATTTCACTGACATGTCTAACTGGGGGCATAATAAGACAGTTTGACTTTATTTTGTTATAGCCTTATTATTTGTATTTGTTTGTTTTGCATCTTTTGTTCAAGTTGTGTCTGTTTGGGTGTGTTTTGCTCATATGTCCTTTCCAATTTCTATTGTTTAGGATATTTATATTGACTTGAATTATAGTGAATAAAAGGAGTGAAATGAAAAACAAACTTAAATGAAGTGCATTTTGCTTTTTTTTCTGAATGAGTATGATCTCACAGTTACTCTACATAACTCAGAGGCTACTGGAGTGGTGTATAAGGCATGTCCTCTACAACGTGTTTGTCTTCAGGTGTTTTAGGGGTTAAATCATTTCATTTCCAGGTGAGTTTTCCCTTCAAACTGACAATGCTGTTTAGTTTAGTCTCAAGCAGGTTAGATTCACTGTATCGAAGTAGAACCTATTATACATGCTTTGCTAAATAGAAAGCCATTCTGTCTGACTGGTTGTACAAATGCAGATGGAGTATTTTTTAACAGATTATGTATTGTAGTTAATGTACTGTATTTGCTCTTTCTCTCTCTCTCTCTCTCATGTCCTGGGCTATATCAAAACATATGGCTAAAGCTAAATTTTGGTTTCCTGATACTTAGTGTGTCATAATATTTAGTAACAAGCCACAGTAATAAGCAGATCTGATTTTCCTTTCTATATTCAGTCAGGAGTTTAGGAATTATGGGGATCTGAGATCACAAAGCTAAGAATTATATGGATAAGGGCTGAGGAAGATGACTGATTATTCTCCGTGAAATAAATTATAAAACAACACTCATATATTCTTGAGTTCCTGAGCGTAATCAAATTCTATCTTTATAAAGGCATAGAAAGAAAGATAGAATCATTTGCATGAGCACAATGAAAATGCTGCAGAGTGTGTGTCAAAGGTCATATGCAAAGAAATGAAAGAAACTTAAATATAGCTAATCTTGAAACAAAAGGAGTGGGAGCATTAAAAACAAACTTTTTAATATCTCATGGGGATTAACAGGGTCCAAAATAAGTAATACCTTTCATAAGAAAAGATGTGAGTGAATAAACCATACTATACTTATGAAGGTGTATTAAGCAGCATAGCAGAAAGGGATATATCTATGAATTGTTAATTAAGTTCACAGTTAATCTTGATAATCTGAAATACCATTGCTAGCATATATCTCTACCAGCAACTTATATGTAATGCAAAGGAGCAAACCAAGAAGAAAACTACAATGAATGCATTTAGTGTGAGTGCCTTGACGAAGAACTACTCACGCACTGTACCAGAAACCATAGTTGATGCCTCTGGTAATGTAAAGGAACTGACAGTCATTTATTGACAAAAATAGTTATAGTAATGCAACAAAACCTAAAAAACTAAACTGTTCCTCTAATTAACTTACCCCACAATCTCTGCCTGCAATATGCAAGGTACCCAGCAAACAGTAGCATATCAATACAGTGGTTTTGTAATGCATCAGAAATAAACATAATAGTTTGACTTAAGCATGCAAACACTGTAGCCACTTATGTGATCCTGAAGTCAACAGTCATTGGCCAAACACATGGAAATGCAGCACATTTACATATCTTTGCTAACTACTTACTAACACAGTCCAATATACTTTCTATTGTACATGACTATAGCTTCTAAAAGCATTAGGACCAACATCATTATTTTGGTGGTAATAACTCCTGCTCTGGGGGATACCAATCTGACATAGTATAGTGTCAGTGGTACAACAAGTAACGCACTTGCCTTTAGTGCAGAATACTGTGGGTACTATTCCTACACCAGGTAGAACAATTACTGACACTCAAGTGTAGCATAAGGGGGTGCCATGCTCCTAAATGTACTGTCCTTTGGAAGAGATGTTAAACTGAGGCCCTATTTGCTTGAGAAGCTAGTAGCTTAGGTGGATATAAAAGATTCCACAATACCTATTGAAAAGAGTAGTGTTTATATATATATATATATATATATATATATATATATATATATATATATATAGGTTCCTATTATGTTATCGAACGTCAACAAGTTTGAACCCTATATGGTCAAAGCCATATAGTCGAACTTGCTGAAGTTCAAACATACAAAAAAAAAAAATGCAACAGTAAAATAACGGTTGAAAGTAGGGGGCAAGTCCCCCCTGCACCCCCACATCCCCCGGTCTTTAAATATACCAACTCTGAGACTGCACTATAGTGCAGAAAGAGTATATTTCTCTTTACTGTACTGTAATGCGATCTCAGAGTTGGTATATTTAAAGAGCGGGGGGTGTGGGGGGTGCAGGGTGGCTTGCCCCCCCCCCTGCATGCAACAGTTAGTTTACTGTTGTATCTTTTTTTTTCCGTGTTCGAAGTTTTGAAACTTCAAATAGACAAGCTCGATATTGTCGTGTTTGAAGTTTCAAAATTTTGATCACGTACTAGGAATCATATATATATATATATATATATATATATATATATATTTACAGATGCATACAATCATTTTAAATTATTTTCATTTCCAAATTTTACTCAAATAAACTTGCAGTTTCTACTTTTTTATAGATACCCCCACTCTTTTTTCCCATAACATAATATAATTGTCTTTAATGTTCATAACAATATTAATTTTCCATTAAACATGATTTCATTACTTCTTTTCTTTCCATATTACCCAAACTTCATAAAATACTTTCTTATCTAAATCTGTTTTCAATTTTTGTTTATATATTCATAATATCCATATTCAATCATATCCATAATCTATTTTTTCATAATTTTTAGTATTTTCAAAAATGCCTACACATAATTTATTCTACAGCTTTCTAATTCTCTCATGTTTAAAAATGTTCTGTTTCTTCTTCTTCTTTTCAGTGCAAACATATAACTTTATTTCCAATCTCCACAAAATGTCTACTTTTTTTTACTTCTGAAACAATTTCCCATAGATTAATACAACAATATTTCCTCATAATATTATTTACAAAGTATTTCTGTCTTCTTCCACTTCATCAGTCTTTATTTTCCACATTTTTATATTTTGTTGATAATTCTCTATTTCTTCATTAAAACATTATTTTCTTCTTTTATTTCTTATATTTCCCCAAATTCCTTATACTTATACTTGTACTTTAATATATTTGCCACTAATTTCTCCTTTTTTCATTTAACCAGTTTAATACCTTATATAAATTAATTTAAATAATATAAACTATTGGATTTATCATACCAAGTCATCCTTCGTCCTTGTTGATATATAAAATACCCCTTTTAACTTGATTTAATATTGATTCCCATATGAAAGAGAAAAATATTCCTGATAAAAGTTTTTCATATAAAATTTTTTATACCCTCTAGAAATCCTATTAAAACTAATTTATTTGAATATATTTTTCTTATATGCTAATATACAGATATTTTTATCTCCTTTATTATTATTTTCTATCCCTCCTTATTTTCTCCCTTATCAAAATCTATCCCTAGAACAGATATTTCCTTTATAGAAAATTGTACACCTATTTTTCATGTGTTACCTATTCATTATCTCTTTTCTTTATTAAGTATCATACCACTTTCCTTTAAACTTTCAACTAAATAGATAATAACTTTGCTCATCCAGTTTCTATTTAGTTGCTATAATAATATCATCTGCATATGACATCACAACTGGACTTTCAACTTCTGTTTGAATTTTATAATTTGCATTCTTCATTTTTTGGTTTATCTCTCTATTGTTTTCATGACCAACGCAAATAAAATACTACTCATAGCACATCCCTGTCTTATACCGTTATCCATATCAATTTTTTTACTTAACCATCTGTTAATACTCTTACTTTATTATTTTCATAAGCTGTTCTACACACTTGCTTGGTTTTATCATTTTATACATATCCATTATTTTCTACAATATGTCATGTTGTATAGAATCAAACAATTTATTAATGTCACCTACCATACATTGTATGTCTTTTTGTTCTATTTATATCATCTATGATTTATCTCACTACAGTTAATAATTCTTGACATCCCTGACATTGGTTTCCTTTCATACCATAGGCACTTTCCTCCATTATGTACTAATTCCCAAATCTCTTTTATATTATTTTCAATAATATTTTATAGACTGTATTATTTAAAACTATTGCTCTCTGTTATTTATATCTTCTTTTCTCCCCTTTTCTATATACATTTTAGTACTCCGCTGTACAGTTCTTTATATTTTAATTCTTCATTTAATCATTCATGGAATACATATTGACATCTTTTCAATGTTTTCCATTTTAAACTTGTTTATACTGGTTTGCAATATTTAGCTCATTCTCTTTTTTTACACTCCATCCATAAATGTCCACTTTTTTACATTTATAACATTCATGTTCAAATTTTTTGCTTCATGTCCTGTTTTACCACAAGTACATTTCTTTTTCGCACAACTATAAACTAAGTATTGTTCTTTTCCACAAACATAACATGTCTTTGATTCTTTGATTGTCAACAATATTTTACAACACCCCTGTTACCATCAACATTTATAACACTTAGAATATGTACAATGTCATCCATTTCCCTTTTCAGAATAACATTATAATCCCATGTCCCAATCTGTAAATCCCTATTGACATAAACATTTGAAATCTCCATTATTTCTGTACATATATATTTTAAGAGTTCTTTTAAAGTCTCTTTTTCCACTTCTGTTTGAAACTGTATATGCACTTTTGGTTTGGCCCCTTGGAAAGATGCCTTTATTATATATTCATTCCAAGTATTGGCATTCTGTCTTTTTTCATATTTATGCAAAAATCTATCCATACCTTGTACAGTTTCAAAGAAAATGTCATAGAAAGTCTCTTTTCTAATTAAATTAAACAAATGCTCTTACCTCATGCACTTTTACTCCCAAAGGTAAAATTACATTGTCATACCTTGTATCTGTTCAGTTCCTGTTCCCTTTTGCTTTGTATTCTTACCACAAATTTTCTTTTTATGGTATCCTCTTTTCTTTTTCCTCTCACTGCTTCTCATGTGGCCACTGTTGTCTCTGCATACACCTTCTTTATCTTTCCTCTTCTTCCTTCAATGTGTTACTTCTTTGACTCACTTTGGTTACTTAACAAGCAGTATATCATCCCGCAACCATGCTGACTGGAAGGCTATAACTATACATGCCTCTCTCCCTGTATCGTCAGTTCAATCAAACAGCCTAAAAATCTTCTGCTGTTACAGTACATGCTGCTTTTGAGCTGGCATTCACCTCTGCTCCCTTCTGTTGTTGTTCCATCTCCCACACTATCCTCCCAGCTGTGTCTGTGCTGGGAATAGGACATACACACATGCTCATGTACAAAGAGTAGCATGAGTACCAATCATGTCTTGATCAAATAGGGCAGGTTCCTTGATGCCCAGGCCAAATTCCCCCTAGTTGTATGAGTATCATCTCCAGTCACCCATGAAAAGAGGCTACTAGTCTAGTGGGACTAACCCAGTCAACAAAGGATGAATACAAATAAATTCTCCCCAAATCACTGCATGCCATGAAATAGCAGGTTGTAGATATGCTCCATGTTACAGATGAAATGGTTTGTTTTATTTATCTATTTATTTTGGTCCCCTACCGAGTTCTGGTGTCTCTCTGAGCTATGACATTTAAATCAGAAATGAGTAGTGAAACTGTTTCTAAATCTACTAGCTAGTGATGCCTCATTGTTTGCGCAGGCACAGGAAGAATATATGAACTATTAACTTCGAATAAATGGCACCCATACACTACACAATAGAAGTATCACAAAATACAACACATAATCCATATTGGAAAGCCATTTTAATTGTACTGTGTAACATACTAGTCCATACTGTATGGTATAGACTTTGACAACATAAATGTCATGAAATACTGTCACTATCATATTACATTTTGGTATACCACAAATGCACAGAAGAGCAGATCTGCTCAAAGAAGATAAGAGGCTTTGTGATAATTTGACCTACAATGTAATGTCACCTGAGATTGTTTCTCCTTATTAATCCAGGTTTGCTGGCTTTAGAATTAACTACTTATTAAGAATGCATGAGATGGTTTACTGTTTAGATTTATTAATTTGTTTGATTTTTATATACTTACAAATGGTGGTGTAGAAATCATATTCTGATACTTTGCAGCTAGTTAATTGAAACATGAGCTAGAACTGTAGATTGCTGACTTACCTGCAACCTGTAATGTTGTACAACATTTGGAAACTACAAGACATATCATTTTAGAATTATTTTAGTTTTTTTAACTAATTACTTAAAATTAAAATTGGTTTGTTTTCACCCTAAGTTTTGACGTTTAATTGTTCACAGCTGTTGGATTGCATTTATTGATTCATAGTACAATGATTTAAGTTCACAAACATTTCAGATTTATTTTCTAAGTTATATTTAGAACGCATGATTTGAAAACATAACATATTATTCAAACATACTCAAACATACTCAAATATTCAATTTCCTGTATTTTAGGGAGTTGGGATAACTTAAAACTGAAATAACATCTTATTGTTTAGATGTTTGTCCAGAATCTGAAAAGAACTAGATAAACTGATTAGAAAGCTCTCTGAATTTGCATTGTTAGAAAAATACACTGATTCTTGCTTTGGTCATATGTTACAGAACATTGGCATCTGACTTAATATAAGTTTAATATTGAATTACAGATGATATAAACAAAATATAATGCTGTCATATTTGTCAGTTGATAGTTAAAAATATAAAATAGCTAATTGAAAGTATAGTATGAGGTAAGATGCTGATTTTATATTGATTTTAAAAGTATAATCTTAGCATGTTATGATTTAGAAAGAAACAAGAGTAAGTGAAACAATTTTAGGGGCTGCTATTGCTTTAATTCATATGTATGTGAAAACAGGCTGAAGTCTATGCTGCTACTTCTAAAAGACCAAGGCCAAGAGGGAGAAGAGTTTTCAGACCCCTTTTAACTTATCTCACTCTAGATGATATGGAAATTGTAGAGTGCTACAGGGTGGATAGAGATACACTAATGGAACTCTGCAAACTCTGTTGTCCTCAACTCTCAGCCACGGAAAAACCAAGGGGAACCCATCTCAGTGGAGACAAAGGTATATGTAGCACTTAGAATTTTAGCTACAGGTACCTTTCAGAGAACAGGGGACATGCTGGGGTTGTCACATGCATCAGCATCCAGGATCCTCCATCAGTTCCTGAATGGTGTGCTACAACATGCCAGCAACCATGTATATTTTTCTGTAATCCTGTGGACAGAGCCAGAAATATGCAGGAGCTCTACACTGTAGCACACTACAGTGAAGTACTGGGTGCCATAGACTGCACACATATAAAAATTAAAGCCCCAGCTGAGGAACAAGGAAGGCTGTACATAAATAGAAAGGGCTTCCACTCTATTAACTGCCAAGTCATGTGTAATGCCTAGAGAAACTTCTTGAACGTGTGTGTTGTTAAACCAGACTGTAACCACAACTCACATATCTGGCACACCTCCCAACTGTATTAAATGTTCACTAGGGGGGATATTCCATAAGGTCATTTACTGGGAGATGGATGTAATGTGCTGGAGCCATGGTTGATGATGTCCATCAGAAATGCACACACACTCGCTGAAGAACACATTCAAACCATAAATATCATACAGAGTGTGTTTGGGCTGCTGAAGTCATGGTTCCTGTGCCTAGATACATCTGGGAGAGCCTTGCAGTGCAATCCATGTATATGTATTAAAATATTCACTGTATGTGCCATGCTACATACCATCATTCTGAGAAAGCAGCTTCAGGAGGATCAAGAAAGGGAAGAGGCACACATCCCATCACCAATGGCAAGGTCAACACAGCCACACACAGGTGAGAAGTCAGGGGGGACCAGCAGCTGCTGTACATCTAGGCAGATGTAGGCATGATCAGTATGCTCTCACATTACCTAACAGTCAATGCATAGCACACTCACCACCTAAGGGGCTAAAACCTTCCACCTATGCACCTACATATAGAAACATTGATTCCAGGCAATGCTTACATCCTTTATCTACCCATGTAATGGCTGTGTACTGCACTGCTAGCATCACATAGCATCAGCCCTGAACTAAAACTGTTGCAACTGCTGGATTTACAAGGTACGTCATGAACCTAGATTGTATTGTAGTAAATTCAGCACAAAATGATGTCAAGAATATAAAGAAGAAAAGAGCAGTAATATTTCAGTCATCTTGAAATATAAAGTATTTTAATTTTGTATAAAATATGCTATAAATTGTTTTGTGCTGAGTCGGATTTACTAGATTGTATTGTGTAATAATATGAATGACTGGCCTATCCTTGTATGTTGTTATTTGGTAGCGTAAGCAAGTAAATGTGGGTGATTAGTACAAAAATGACCTTAAAGTGACAGCAGAGATTTATGTGAAGTACCTATGTCCATTATTAAGTAGTAGGGCTCAGGCATCCAAGATTCACACAGTCACGCCTCTCAAAAGTACTGGTGGTCACTGATTGCCCTCAGTTGAGCACCATCTGTTTGTACTGGAAAATCAACAAAGAGAGAGGTTAGAAAGTAATGAGACACATTTCAGTTTTAGACGTCACAACCCTCACAAGATCATTAACACAACTGATGCAAATAAAAGTTTTATGCTATCAACTGTCTAACTTTCTAGGACCTGTATAAGTCAAAGCTACAATTACAAATTCATCTTTACAAACGCAGATATACTAAGCACTAAGTCATCTATGTGCCAAGAGCATCAGACAAGATGCTTATTTATCCCTGTATCCAAAAGATAGAAAACATGGATATGGCACAGTTATCATCACTTGCACAGGGTGTTGTTTAGAGAGGTAAGAAGCCTAGGCTGGCACAAAAGGTTGGTGAGTGTGTGAGTAAGAAAGAGAAGCAGGTAGACATTTGGATAAAGTAACAAATGGCCAGTAAGACAAAATTAGTTTTAAGCTTCACAACTAAACCATGTAACTGTTGTGTGTGTGTCTGTATGGGTCCTCTAGGTGAAATTGGTGTGTGAGTGTCTGCATGAACACAACCAATTCTGTGATAGCTCTACATCTTGGTATGTCAGAGAGGTATGAGCCATGCATGGTAGAGGTGGCAGGTCATCACTGTCGTACCTAACCACGAGAACTGGCTCTGCCAGGAGTTGCACTGGCATGTCCACATCCATGGTCAGATGCACTGCTGCTACCTGAACATGACTGATGTCTGCTGGCCAAGCTCCCCTCATGATGACCCCCCTGGACCACAACCCCATGGCCTGCCACGTATGGGTATGGACAACTCAATCACTGATGGAGCAGTAGAAGTACTGCCACTATGGGAGCATAATTGGGCATAGCCATGTTGGCTAACAGCAGCTGATATGGCTGATCTACACCCACGAGGAGGCCATCCCCCTCTCATCAGATTTTCCATCACAGACACAGCCCATTCCAATGTGTCATTCATCCAATCCATTGAACTGGCAACAAGGTGGAGGCAGTGAAACATGTCAGCCTGTGCTACATGTACAACCCTAAGCATTTTTCTAGAGGACCTATGTTAACATGTCCATGCCTCCATGATGGCCCTAACATATATTGAGTGGCACGAAAAGAGACATCTGGATCAGGTGGAGGATACACAGCAGGCCTTCTCCAACACCCCTAACAACCCTCCTGCATGGCACAATGCCTACACTTTGGCTAAGGCTAGATTCAACAGGCACTGAAGATGCAGTAACCACACTTCCCTGATCGATTCTCTCACCATCCACCTGTCCAGTATCTGAGGGCTCAATGGAATGGGTAGGCATAGGCCTACTGGCTGTGTCCAATGGAATTACATATGATGGCTGTATGTCAACCTCGGTATCAGATTTAACCTGCACACCCTCTGACTGTGCCTCTATTTGGCCACAATCATCATCAGAGTCTGATGATACTCTGACATCAGGTGGTAGAAGTCCCACACTTCAAGTGTCAGGATAACCTGTGATAATAAGCAACAAATAAAGGCAAAAAGTAATACATACACTACTATAGTCCAAGATATGCTAACAAACTAACAGTGGTGCCACTATTACAGACAATGCAGCAATACAAACAACAGTCCTGACACCAACATCACAAACTAAATATTTCTTTAACTTGCTCATCAGTACTGACATAAAAATGTTTGGCTTACCATGTGCAGATGATAGTATGCTCCCTATACTGGATGGTTCTGGAAGAAGTTAATCAAAAGGTAAGGACAACATTATCACAATTAACAGTAACACAGGGGGTAAAACTTTTTGCCTTTTATATGTCCATTAAATGTACTTTCAACAAGAACTTGGATGAGAAGTACAACCTAAACCACATGTGTAATCAATTGGCATGTGTTGTTAACTGTAGCAATTTACAATCCTCCCAACCAAGTTGTTGTTAAACAGAACTAACATATTGATGTAAATATTTTACTATACGAGGGTATTTAACAACTGAGATACATAAGCCTACCTGGTAGTTCCACCTGGGACATACTTGCTGTCCTTGAAACAGTAGCACCAATGTAAGGGACATGCTGTTCTGCACTTTTCTGGGAGCTGTTTGGATCCCTGACAGTGGACAGGAACTCTTTACTTACTGTTAGTGGTGGCTCTACATCAGGCCCCACAGTACCCATCTGATCACTGTCCACTGCAATTGCTCTCCTCCATGCAGATGTGATCATGTCACTGGCCCTGTGGCCCACCTGATCATATGTCCTGCTGTGGCCTCCTACAGCATTCACATCTGCAACTATCTGCTGCCAAATTTGCATTCTGCCTAACATATCTCCATGTCCCTACTCATGTAGAAAGATACCATGTTGACTAAAAGGCTCTGCAATGACCTGATTATCAGGGTCACTGAAGGGTGTTTTTTGGGGACTGATACAGTTTGGGTGCCATAGTCCTATGTGTCCTAAAATACAACAGAAGGATAATACACGTAAGTATCACATAGCTAAACAATACCTTTTCCTAGATAAAGCAGAAAAAGTAGAATTTCAATATTACCAAAAGGAGAAACATAAAACAGTTTAGATGTTTGAAATATAAACTACAGGAATCATGTGTTTGTAACATATTACATTCACGTACAAAACAAAGCTGGATTTAAAACAAGGGAGAGTAACAATAGCAACATATCCTTGTTTGTGCCCAAACAAAAATGCAACTTTGCTCTCCCACCACCAAAAGAACAGGCAAATTGTACATTTTGCTAATAAAACAACAGAGAAATGCTAAAAGTGCTATGAAATTGACTGTCCCTGAAACATCTGTATAGCTTTAATATAGAACATTCCATTTTAAGCTATTGCAAATCATGCATTCCTGTGAAATGCCCTGACAAACATCCCCATGCCATCAGTACACTTCTAGGTAATGCTTACAGATACCAATAGCATTTGCTAATTTATATATATATATTTTTTTTTTCCTTAAATGACATTTCAACATCGGCAGTATATAGCTGAAAAATGCAAGCATACCTTCTTAAGTTCAATAGTCTTCTGTGCAGATGTATCCCAAAGTAATAGCCTCTTCTGTGTTCTCCACATAAACAAGTCTCCTCACCTTCAGGTTATATAGCTACACAGTTGCCTTTTTATGGTGTAGATTCAGGGCTGTTAGTATAGTGAATATACAAATGAGGTATGAACTCATTAGAATTGCTGAATCATAAATGCTTGGCTCTGTGTAGCAGATGTAAACATAGTGCAGGCACTCCCTCTGTGTTCGCTGCTAATGGATTGCAACTGTCAATGATTACTGGTAGGGAGAAGGAAAACACAATAGCAATGCAGACTGCCCTAACTCCAGTGGACATGTCAGGTTAGACTTACAAGGTGTGTAGTAGTAGTTTTATCAAGGTTGGAAATGTAAGTAAGCAGTACACAATTAACAGGTTCTGTCATTAACATCCAACCTTCCCTTGATTTGTTGACAGCTGTATATTAGTGCCATTTAATATCCTCACACATTTTAAGGACAATGATATAGAATGTCTTACAGACTGCATGTCTCAGATTACTGGTCAGATAAGACAAGAATGAACAACAAACACAGAGAGATAACACAGCCCTGCATTTTTGCAATAGTCATAAACAGTTGTGTGATCACTCAGTGCACTACATCCACCGTTTATACATGTACAAATAACTGTTATGTGATTTCTTAGTACTCTGGATAATGTTGCAGTTGATTGTATGCAGAATGACTTTAGTTCCCTGTTGTAAAGCTGTTTGTGTTGCAAAGAGGGATAAGGCACCCTCACTGTGTTCTGAAGGTTCAGTGGAGTAAGAGTTCAAATCCAGACCTTTGTAGAAATATTTCTTGTGTACTAACAAACATTTTGTAGTGTTTGTTCATAGATTGCTTTTCTTTTCTTCATTTCCACTACTTCTCCCTTTTTTGGAGGGGGCAGTGTTTGTGCAGTGCACAGCTTAGTGCAAGCAAGGCAAATGGAGAAAATAAATGTCAAGCTTGGCTGTGTTTGTTTGCATGCAGCTTAGCAGTGTGCAAACCTGGACTACTGGTCCACAAAGGAAGAAGACACAACACCTGCAGAACACCTGCATACAGGGTATCTGTAAAAAGTGCAAAGGTCAAAAACACTACAATGTTGCAATTTTTGCTTTCCATAGCAAGGTTCCCCAACACCCGTAGTCATCAAACACCTGTAGACAGCATGCAGTCAGCCAATAATAGAAAACAGATGCATTTAATTAATTCTGTTGGGCACTGTGCAAACGCACTAAGTGGCATTGCACAGTGGTTAATGCAGACAACTTAAGAATGAGTAGGAATGTATGGAAATATCATGTCACTAGTCCTGTTGCAGCATAAGTTAGTATAGGGCTGGAGTATAGATGATCCTGGGTTCTAGTACAGGGTGCGCAACATATTCTTACTTTATGACAGTGCAATTCATAGCAATGAACTGTAAAAAAGACAACTGTTATTTCAACATTCTTGTAGCAACAGGTATAAGTGTAGGACTGCAATACACATGGCCTGGGTTCTAATACAGGACATTCCAGATGTTCTTACAGTTGTTCCATTTCCCATTATATTCACTCTTACTTATAACACTTTAGATATTGGAGCTGATATCAATTATATGTATGAGGGATAAGACACCCTTATTGTGTTTTCAGAAATATAACTGATGGTGTACTGTCTACTATATTTCTATAAGTGTAATTCTGCTATCTGGAGTTGGATGTCCCTCACAATTAAATAAGACACATACACAACTGGATCCATATACAAGAACATTGTTAGGTCACAAACATACATGCATAAAACCTCAAACTGTCAGCTGTATTTATGAATGATTTCTGACTATACCTGAGCAGCAGTTCTTCTGTGGCAAAGATGGAAAATCAATGCTGTGGATGAAAATGTTTTGTCCCTTATGTCTAGGTTGGAATCCCCCTGTTTAAAAATCAATTTTATCAGTGTATAAAGCAAAAAATAAAGGTGTCAAGTCAAGAAATGTATGCCCCCAGTGCATGTCTGCAAACATATCTCACCTAACAGCTACCTTCCAATTTTCAATATATATTTCCAATCTACATTAGCAGACACCTCTCATACTAAATTCAAGTGTCAGATTAAAATTCCCGTTTCAAATATTTATTTAATCCCTACTTGGTACTGCTACTTTCTGCTTAATATCACGCAAACATGATTGGCATCATTGCTCATGTTTGCATGCTACAAATAAACATGATAACTGGAATTGACAGGAAGGCATTCGTTTCCATTGCTGTAGGTCGGGTATTAGATATGTCTGGCATTATTAGGAAAGCTGCCCAGTTTAGGGGTTTCCAGGAGTTCAGGATATTTACTGGACTCCTGGTAAAGAGCTGCAACCAAAGGCTTCTGCATAGGGACTATTGTGGCTCCCAGTACAAGTCTGAGGAGTGGAATAGTTTGTCTCAGGCTGCATCCAGTGCACTGGGAAATAGTGTAGGTATCATTTTAATGACCTACAGAGGCAAAAAAGGGATAACCTTAACTGTTGGTTGATGGAATTTGAGACTGTGGACATCCCATAGCTGTGTAAGTATAATAATAAAACAGCATGTGTAATACTTAGAAAGCTAAATATAGGCAAGACTGGTATGCATAATGTTCTTATTTCTTCTGTTTTTCCCTCTAGCTATGCCAACATAGAGTTAAACAGACATGCTCATGCTGCTCAAATGGAGAGATCGAGGGAAGCAAGTGGTATGTATGCAGCACAAGATAAGTATTATTGTAGCTTTAAAAGTTAAAGATAGATTTTTGGGGGTTTTTATACAGTAGCAGGAAACTGAGCTTGCATATCCTAACTGTAAAAGCAACTATGCGTGCATTAGTCTGTAGCACAAACCAACTTTAGGAGTCAAATATAAGACTGTAGTCAGAGGTTCTGGGTTCAAATACCACAAATTACATCTATACACTGCTGTATTTCTTTAATAATATTTACACTAAATTAAACTCTATACCAGTGGCAAAAAGCCTTGTTGCTAACTGTAATCTGTGTAACTAAAAATTGCATATGTGCAATATATGCAGATTTCAAGGATTACTTTCAGCATTCTGTAGGTATAGTGAATATTTGTTAGGACATATTCTTAAATGTAATACTTCAGATAAAATTGTTGCATGATTGTGTTAATGCTTTGGATGTCACATGTGATGGTACCAATTGTATCTCTTTTTTCTCTCACCCCAACCCTTATCTCTCTTTTTCTATGTTCTTTTATATGTCAACAAAATGTCTAAATGTCATCCATGTGTACCAGATCACTACGTACTGCACAGCACAGTGAGGTAGGCCAGCCCCAGTGGATCAGCCTGCCCCTGCTCCACTGGGTCCAGCATCAATACTCTACATGTCTGGGACCCAACCTTGCAGCACTGCTTCTACTGCCTCGGCACTACCTGTGGTCACCCACTGTGAAATGCCAGGGTTGGTGTGTATGGCTGTGCACTACACCACTGGTGTACGCTTATGCCAGGTGGAGAGGCTGCTCTCCCTCATGGTCCATAGGAGGAAAAGACATCAAGCATTCCAGCTTCCAGTGGAATAAGGGGACAGTGATGACAGTCCACTGGGTGAGAGGACTTGATTCTCATAGTTTTCATGTTTGATGGCCATGAGCATGTGTTCTCCCCTCCCTCACCACAGTCATGGTGTCCCCCAACCTTTCATGTCCCTCACTCTCCCTGTGTCTTGCATTGTCTTGTTTTTTTTGGATTTGCTCCCTTACCTACCCAACTTACCTGACTCAGAAATACCTATGCCCTTACCCAGCATTTCACTCTTACTGAGTTAAAAAATGGGCACCTGTCCCACAAAAATCATATCATTCCATACATAGCTCTCCATTTTGTACACATGTCTTCTTGACACACTTAATTCAGTTCATTTGGCTATACAACTTGATTACATTGTTGTCACCCCTCTCTCAGGAGGTGACATTGCAAATTCAGCTAATATTATGCACTTGTTACCAGTTTTTACTGTTGAAGAAATGGATAGCTATGGTTCTTTCCTACCTTCCTCCTATACATTCCTGTACTGCTTTCCCTCTGTTCTTCCCTTAGTTCCTCCTCATTTCACCACTTTCCTATCTACCCCATTTTAACACCTATAATCTCGTCAATAAATAGAATCACACACAAGTACCAGAAAAAGCAATGGATGTCTTCACTTTTTTCCTCCATATTTACGTAGAGTTTGGCACTGGCACCAATGCCAAGCAATGATGAGCAGCTCTACAATGCTGCAGTTACCTCTTCACAGTTCAGCCCTGATGCACTACATTCACACACAATAATTTATGCTGAATGTACTATAAAGGATAATGCCATTGCCTTACCACTGTTTATTTAAAAGTATTGCATACACCTGGATTCGAACCCAGTATCAACTAGGTTCAGAAAGAAATGTGTCAATGGATTTACACATGTTGCCACACCCAGTCAGCTAAGCAGCAGGTATGTCTCATACACTCAATAATAACTCGCAGTCTTTTAACAATGTGTCTCACATTTGCACATGGTTTAACTATG
This sequence comes from Protopterus annectens, assembly GCF_019279795.1. Lineage (NCBI taxonomy): Eukaryota > Metazoa > Chordata > Ceratodontiformes > Protopteridae > Protopterus > Protopterus annectens. The sequence continues at coordinate 1,553,972,404 of NC_056729.1, read as the reverse complement.
TGCAAACAGGAAAAGTAATGGACATTTTTATCTTGCATATGAAACACTTTGCTGACCTTGATGTAAACCCACTGCTTGCCACTGCTCTATGCAAAGTGGATATTAACATGTAGTAGTACTGTTTGCTGTCCATTAACTCTTTATGCTATGAAACTACATGTGGAAACATAAACTAAAGGCCCTATCTAACAACATGTCACATATTTACAATTCAGCCATGTGTTGCCTTCCCCATGCACTGCAACAATGGCATCTCAGTACTTTTTCACACATATATTAACTACACTGCATAAATGAATATCAAATGCTGTGTGATATGCAATGTACATCAATCTGGTAACATGCAATCTTCACAGTTGAGCATGCCTGCACATCCATCAACTGACCATGGGAACTATTGACCCATAAGCCTAACCAGCCTTATCTGCAAGGCTATGGAAAAAATAATCATGGCTCTTATCCATAGGGATATAGGTGACCTTCAACACTCTTGCCCTGGCCCATTTTATTGTTGTCAAGGGTAGATCTTGCTTATTAAACCTTGTGGGCTTCTATTATAATGTCCCCAAATCCTGGATGAGGGAAAACAGGACATGCCATCTGTGTTGATTTAGCCTAGTCCTTTAACAAAATCCCCCATTCAGGTATCGTAGAAAATCTCCCATCTGGGGATTATCCCATACATTACTAGATGGGTATCCAACTGGCTCACTAACAGAATGCACAAAATCAAGTTGGGGAGTCCACCTCCACCAGTAGACCAGTTACAAGTGGAGTACCATAAGGATCTGTACTGGGCCCTCTACTGTTTGGAAATTATTTCTCTGAAGTCCAGGTGAAGGTAGATGGCCTGTGGCTTATCAAGTTTGCAGATGACTGTCAACTGGGCACAGTCATATAGAGTCCCACAATCACATTAACATATTACAGAAATGGCTGACACAGACAAATGATTGGGTCTATATTATATTATCGAAGAGGCATTACAGCGAATGCCTCTTCATCAACCCTTAAAGAGCAAATGGCGAATTATGCAAATGGCCAAATCACCGATTTTTTTTTCCTAAGGAAAAAAATCGCTTGGTCATCAGTGTAAATTTGCCCCTTTCCCCACTATAGTGGATCTCGGAGTTGGTATATTTAGTTAGGGGGTGTGGGAGTAAAGCCCCCCTATATTACCTTCTCGTACGATGAAAATAGCGAACGTTATTTCATCATACCGATAATGTCTAAACACAAAATATTGAACATACGGAACAGTGAATTTTTTACCAGGGGAAAAAATTTGCTGCTCCGCAAAAAAAAAAAAAAAACTTAAACACAAAGATGAGTAGGGGGCCTTCGCCCCCACAACCCCCTACTTAAATATACCAACTCTGAGATTGCACCATTGTGGAGGAAATGGTAAAGGCCCAAAGATGGCCCACCAAATTTTTTCCCTGGGAAAAAATTTGATGTTCCGTGTTTTTGCTATTTTGCCATTTCAACAGTATCAGATCAACTAAATAGCTTTCACTATTTAGTCCATTTGATACGCTAATATAGATCCAGCTGTTTTTAGTGATATTTAGTTTCTGGCCAAATCAGTGATTTTTTTTTCCCCTAGGGAAACAAATCGCTGATTCGGCCATTCATGTAATTCGCGGTCTCCTCTTTTAGGGTCGATAAAGAGGCATTATTATCTTTTATAATATAATATAATAAAAGATAGACACAAATACTAAGTATTAAACTCACAGACTGAAACTTAATGCAAAAAAAATCCTCATTGTCCACTTTGGCTACTAATTATTGATTTCCAAAGTGATAAGTGATTTTCAAATCTAGGTGCTTAGGATTTCTCTCTCTCTTCCCCCCTTGGCTGACCTGGTGTGACAGTTTGAACTCTACAGTTCCCTACAAAACGGAGTCTACAGGACTGCAATTGGTCACCATAACAAAATCAGTTTCTCTCAGCATTTAAGCAGATTGAACTCTACAGTTTCCTACAAAACAGAGTCTACAGGACTGCAATTGGTCACCATAACAAAATCAGTTTCTCCCAGCATTTAAGCAGATTGAACTCTACAGTTCCCTACAAAACGGAGTCTACAGGACTGCAATTGGTCACCATAACAAAATCAGTTTCTCTCAGCATTTAAGCAGATTGAACTCTACAGTTCCTTACAAAATGGAGTCTACAGGACTGCAATTGGTCACCATAACAAGGTCAGTTTCTCCCTACATTTAAGCAGAGTAGGTTGCACACAAAAAGCATTTGATAAGCTTTCACTTACAGTGCTGTGTAATTAACAGGTCACCATTTTGGTCAGCCATAGGGCTCTTTTTTTCTACTTGAGTGTTTGCCTCCTTCCCCTGTAACTTAAGTAAACTGACTCTTACATTAAGAACTATAATACTTACCTTATAGCTTTAGGACACCTTAGGAAACCGTGTAAACGGCAATAGCCCTGCTACATTCACCCTTGCTACGCTCAGGCTCTCTTCGCTCCTCTCCCTGCTCCCAGTTCCCTCCCACCTCCAGTACCTCTAAATTTATAGTACTATAGCCACTCCCCCACTTTCTAGATCCTATCTGCTTTCATGTGGGATAATTCCTCCCACCCCCATTCTTCTACCTACATTTTAGTAGCACCTATTAGCTTTCATCTGGCATTCTCCCATCCCCCTTCCAGTACCTTTACCTCACCACTCTATCTTCTGGTGTTGCATCACCAGGTAAAACAGTTCCTTAACTCAGTAGCTGAATCACAGATAATGATATACTCCTCTTTACTACCCCTCTTGTTTGCACCATACCTCCTTACCTTGTATGGAAACCAGTTTCTCACGGGATTTCAGGTCCTGAAAGCCCATACTATCACCCCAGCTGTAAATCCGCCCACCTTCAACAATACTTACAGTACCAGGTCCTATCCAACATCTTGTTCAGTCTATCAACATCTCAACCCCAGGCACATTAGCTCTAGATCCAAGCACTACCACAAACAAATTCCTGAAGTTCATCACCAAGTATAGACTTAACCTAATACTTGGTGGTGATATTCACCCCAATCCTGGCCCACCCACTTCAGATGCACATACCCCCTCTACTTCAAATCTAAGCTACAAACCTACAATTAATAGGCCAACTAACTCTCTCCTAGCATGTCATCTCAATATTAGAAGCATTAATAACAAGGTACATAAATTTCATGCACTTCTGGATGTCCACTCCCCTGATATTCTCTGTTTATCTGAAACCTGGTTAAAACCTAACACTACAGACAATGAAGTGTTACCACCTGGGTACAGCATACACAGGCTGGATCGTGCTTCAAGGAAGAGGGGTGAGGTAGCTGTGCTCTATAAATCTGAGTTGATTGTCACCATAGATGTAATACAACCACCTCAGATTAATAACTCAGAGATTCTTGCCACCAAATTGCAACTTAATAAAAATAAATGCATTAATATCATCTGTATGTACATTTCCCCAGGTAAAAATATATCTACACTTGAAGATATCCTGCACTGGCTATCTTGTCACTATTCCCAAGAAACCCTACTACTTGGAGACTTTAACATAGACTGGGGCACCTGTTCCTCAGAATCCCCAACCACCCATATTAACCTGCATGCATTTACACAAATCATATCCACCCCTACCAGGATAGGTAAACCCAACCAAAAATAAAGCATACTTGACTGGGTACTCATAAATAGTCACCCCCAACTGTACACCTCTGGTACCCTCCCTGATGGCCTAAGCAATCACCTTCTCACATATGTAATTAAGCACAAAGCCATTAATTCCCAACAACCCTTACTCAGAAAGGTTAGAAACAATAAAAACGTTGACCCTGCCAAATTCCAACAAGAACTAAACTCATGCAATTGGTCTGTTCTAAAACACCTCCTCTTAGAGGAAGCAGTAGCATACTTTAACAACAAATTTCTTGAGATCCTTGATTTGCATGTACCTGTTCGTTCAAAGAGAACAAAGGCAAAAACTGTGCCATGGCTTTTTAAAGAGTCTAAACTCAAAATTACCCTTAGAAACAAAGCATGGGCTGTAAGGCATTCTTCTAAATACCCCCAAGATGACATTAAGTACAGGCAATCCAGGAATGAAACTAACAAATCCATTTTACAAGACAAAAAACAATACTACTGTAACTTACAGACAGTAAATCAAAATAACCCTCAGAAGTTCTGGGTAGATTTAAATAATCTACTGCATCCTGGACAAACTTCAACCCCAATCTCTGCTGCTAGTATTGATAAAACCCCTGAAGATATTTCTGACAGTTTTAACCAATTCATTACTGAGACAATTCAAGCCCTATCTAGCCAACTACCTCCCAGCTCCCCTGGTCCTGAAAGTAGCACCCCTAGAAACCTACTAGCGTTCAGCTTCCAACCAGTCACCACTTCTCTTATCCGTACCTTGATCAAAAAATTAAAACCCACTACACTTTCTGCTGATCAACTCCCTGCAGAGTACCTACAAAAATCAGCTGACGCTATCGCTTACCCCATCTCGATTCTAATCAATCAAACTATAGTAGAAGCTAAAATTCCCACCATCTGGAAAATATCCTGTGTAATCCCACTTCACAAAGGAGGCAGCTTTACTGAATTCTCCAATTATAGGCCAATAGCTATACTCTCTCCACTTGCAAAGATTATGGAAAAATGTATTCATAGAAACTCATGCACCACCTAATCCAGAATCACCTTATATCAGACACTCAGCATGGCTTCCATCCTCATCACAGCAGTATTTCAGCCCTCCTAGCCTTTACCAACACCATAAACCATAATCTCAACAATAATTGTATATACTCAGCCCTATTCTTGGATCTTTCCAAGGCATTCAATATGGTTGATCACCAACTTTTAATCCACACCCTGCCAACATTCTCTCTAGAAACTAAAGCCCTTCAATGGTTTCAATCCTACCTGAATGGTCAACAGCAGGCTGTCCTCTGTCAGAACAAACTCTCTAACCTTCTACCTAACACCCTTGGAGTACCACAAGGCTCTATACTAGGGCCCTTGCTGTTCTCCATCTTCATTAACGACCTTTATACTGTCATCCCAAAAGTCAGCTCTATCCAATATGCTGATGACTCTACTCTGATTTGTTCGGCCACATCTCCAATAGAGTTATGGTCAGCTACACAGACCACCTTTAATACAATAGAAAACTAGCTTTCTGAACGTCGTCTGATCCTAAATTTAAAAAACAGTAAAATGCTGTTATTTTCACCAACACGTAGGTCTACTGCTTTCACCTTTACCATAAATTCAAATGATGGCACAATAATCTCCCCTGACCCCTCTACAAAACTATTAGGTGTCATCATAGATAATAATCTAAAATTCAACCTACATGTTAACCAAACTATCAAAACCATCAATAAAAAACTAGGGTCCCTTTACAAAATAAAAGCCTTCCTAACCCCTCCAGCTAAAATTGCCATAGCTCACTCTCACCTTCTTTCAACCCTTCTGTATGCATCCCCTCTACTCTCAAATTTAAACAAGACTGTCCTTAACAAATTCTCAATTTGCTACAACCACATTGCCAGGTTTGCCACTGGGCTGCCTTTTAGGACACATCATTGCATCAATCTAAATCAGCTTGGGTGGCTTGAACTACCCAGCCTAATCCAGTATAACCAACTGATTATGGCCTATAAAATCCTCTATAATCTGGACAATACTCCTGCACTTAAAAATATTATCACCCCCTATAACAATCCTAGACCGCTTCGATCCTCTAACAAACTACTAATTCAGACTAGCAAAATTAATAACACAGCCGGTGACTCTCTCTTTGCAAACTCTGTAAGTAGATCCTGGAACTCTCTTCCAGCTGATATTGCCTTACTTTCCACCTTAGGTCAATTTAAAACTAGACTCAAACAACATTTGTCACTTAACTGGCTATGTAAATGTATCAAGCTTGGCTAACTCTCTCTAGAATGTGTAAAAATCTGTTAACCAGCTTAGTGTGTAATTTAATTTAATCCTGATTTACGCTCGGGATTAACTCTAACCTGTGGAACTTGTTTAACTTGCTTACTTATGTAATCTCTGTAAGTAGGCTGTTTGTAATATGTAATGTTGGTATTATGTAATGCTGTATCTGCTTAACCTTGGAGCTTTTCTCCCTGGGCCTCCACTGAGAATGGACATGCATCCAGTTGGACTATCCCGGTCAACAAATGTAAAATAAAATAAATAAAAATAAATTATGGTTTACATAGCATCCCTCTTTGTTCAAACTCAGTAGTATGAGACTTGGGAACACAGTATAATATAATATAACATAATATACTATAATATATAATATAACATAATATAGACACAAATACTTAGTGCTAAACTCACAGACTGAAACTTAATGCAAAAATGCCTCATTGTCCACTTTGGCTACTAATTATGGTTTACATAGCATCCGTCTTAGTTCAAACTCAGTAGTGCAAGACTTGGGAACACAGGTTGATAGCACTCTAAACTTCAATCATTATGTGTCTAGAAGTGAAACACTCATTTTGCATTGTGCACCTCATAAATAACAGCATTGTACCCTAAACCAGGGAGGTCATAGCTCCGCTGTACTCTACCTTTATCAGACCACTAATTGTGTAGAATGCTCCCTTCTGTACTTATAGGTTCATAGGTTCATAGGTTGGTACTAGGCTATCAGCCCTAGGGCCTATACAAGCCTAGCCATAACAATTCCCTGGCTATTTCTTCCCACATTATTTACTTTCCTGGACCCCTGTCTAGCAGGGCAACTGACGTGATCCCTGGGGTGAATTCCCTTTCTCCCATCCAATCGTCAAGGTTCCTCTTGAAGAGGTCCAAAGAGGCACTCTGCTTGACATGTATGGGCAATCTTTTCCAGAGTCTGGGAGTCTCTGGGTCAGAACCTATCCCTCCAGCATGTTTTGTTTATTGTGATGACAAGGTTTAGATCCCTGGGCGTGTAGCTCTGAGGGATTGGGATTTCTTTAAGTAGCATGTCCAACAGCTCTGGGTTTGACATGGCCTTGTATGTTAAGCAGAGATCGCCTCTGAGTAGGCGATATACAGAGTATAGCTGGAGTTTTTTAAGGCGGTCAGCATAGGGCATCTGCTTTAGGCCTGTGATTCTTTTAGTGAGGTATTTCTGAGGCCTTTCCAGTTGTTGCAGATGTCTTGAGAGGTACATACCAAATGGGGCATTGTATTCTATAATGGGTCTAATGAGGGATGAGTACAGTGGGACAATGACCTCCTTTTTTCTGGATGCTTAGCTCACCAGACACCTGCAGCAACTGGAGAAAACACAGAGATTTCTGACCAGGAGAATCCACAGCCTCCAAAACTCAATCTAAATCAGCTTGGGTGGCTTGAACTACCCAGCCTAATCCAGTATAACCAACTGATTATGGCCTATAAAATCCTCTATAATCCAGACAATACTCCTGCACTTAAAAATATTATCACCCCCTATAACAATCCTAGACCGCTTCAATCCTCTAACAAACTACTAATTCAGACTAGCAAAATTAATAACACAGCCGGTGACTCTCTCTTTGCAAACTCTGTAAGTAGATCCTGGAACTCTGTTCCAGCTGATATTGCCTTACTTTCCACCTTAGGTCAATTTAAAACTAGACTCAAACAACATTTGTCACTTAACTGGCTATGTCAATGTATCAAGCCTGGCTAACTCTCTCTAGAATGTGTAAACATCTGTTAACCAGCTTAGTGTGTAATTTAATTTAATCCTGACTTACACTTGGGATTAACTCTAACCTGTTGAACTTGTTTAACTTGCTTACTTGTGGATCTTACATCCTTCTAGGTTGGGAACTGCTGATTGAGGGCTCAGTGTCTGTTATTCTAAAAGTGTATTAATTCTGGTTTAAGCACTTGGGCTTTCAGGCCAGTTATTTTACATTAAGAGGGTTCGTGGTCTGCACTCTTGTGGGAGGAGAGGCTGGACTCTGCCCTTCTGAGCTGGGAATTTCTGGTTAAAGGCTTATAGTGCATGCATATCTGAACTGCTTCTTACTGAAGTTGGTGCGCCTTGTTTGCTGTGGCATAGACTGGATTTGGGCCTGCTGGATCTAGCTTTGTTTGTGTAACTTGAGCACTAATCCAGGCATTCTCTTAAGTATTAAGTTACCTGGCACTTGCTCACTAAAGCAATTATATAAGTCAGCACTAAAAATTAAAAGCACTACACCCTCACTCCCCACTGACCCTTGTTTTCAATTATAAAGGAATTCCCAATATTTTTCTAGCATGTCCAAAGGTCAGTTGTCAATCTCCTCTCCGGTCCAGCTGGTGAATCTGGGAATCTTGGGGCAATGTTTACAACTGCCTCATGTACACAGACAACCCTCTCCTCCTCCCAACAAATTCCAACACATGTGAGAGATGCAACCATATAGCCAAACTGGAGGCTAAGCTCTCTCAACTCAGTACTGGCATAACCAGTCAGGAGGAGAAGGAAACCACACTCACTACAATTCCAGTCTCACATAGACCTACCACGACAGCAAACCAAACACATAATCACACAAAAACATACTTGGAGGCTCTAAATAAAGATCTGCCTAAGCAGCAGAGACCTCCAAAGCAGACACCCAAGCAACTGCTACCCCAAAACAAAACACGTGCAACACATATCTCACAAAGCCAGTGTGCAGAACAGTCACAGCCCTTAAGATTAAACAACACACCTGATACACTTGTAATAAGTAACTCTATCGTCAGGCACACTGATGTCCCGCTCACCAGGCTGAACAAGGAGAGGGTCACGGTGAGCAGCCTGTCAGGCGCTAGGATCCGCCACATAACACAAGCACTCAGGTCACTCCAAGGCAAGTACAAATATGACTCAGTCATTGTCAATGCTGGTGTGAATGACCTGAGATGTACCTCCCTGGACTACATGAAAAGAGACATAGAGGAGCTCTCTGAGCATGTAGCCCAGGCTGATATGACCCTGACCTTGAGTAGCATCTTAACCTCACCAAGAATGATGCCACAATATGAAGACAAGATGATCAATTTCAACAATTGGCTTAAGTGCTGGTGTCATTCAAAGGGGATCCAATGCCTGTCGGCTTGGGATGATATGCTCGACAAGCCACGATGCTTCACTAGGGACGGCTTGCACCTGTCACCCCTGGGCTTTCGGATATTGGCAAAGGCTCTTGCTACCCCCATAGTGCCTTTTTTAGGCAAGGCTCAAAAGACAAACCCACCTCCATAGGTATCATAAGGGATAAGAAACTAAGAGTAATGCTACTCAATGCCAGAAGTCTAAACTTCAATATGCATGCACTCGAAACTCTCCTTAGCATGGAGAACATCAATATCTATGCAGTAACAGAAACCTGGTTCAGGGCTCCCGAGAGCACCCCAGCACTACCAGATTATACCTCATACCATGCTTTTCAGCCCCAAAACTTGGACCGAACCACAAAAGGAGGGGGAGTATTGATATTCATCAAAGATACCCACACCTCCAGGTTGGTGGCAAAACACGAAGCATCAGAGACTATCCATGTGCAACTAGCAGTGGGTAAAACTGCCTTCCAGTTTATAGCCTGCTACAGACCACCCTCCCAAACCCAGGAACCCCACTCGGCCTTCCTGAGAACACTGAAAATATGAAGGTCTCTCCAAACACCATTATATTGGGCAACTTCAACTACCCAAACATAGACTGAGAGCATTACTCTAGCTCCAACACCCTATCCCAAAGGTTCCTAGAATTTATAAACTCAAATGCTATGGAACAACTTGTTACCACTCCCACAAGAGGGGAAAACATACTGGACCTTATCATCACCAACATGGGGACTCTATACTCCAGACCAGAAGTGTATCCCTCACTGGTAAGATCAGACCATAAACTAATCTCACTGGATATTCACATCCCGACCCCACCCCCTGCCCAGAAAACCACAGAGAAAAACTTCTCTAAAGCAAATTTCACACTCCTCAAAACCAAGGTGGAATCCTTCAAAGCCCCCGGGCCTGTGGAAAATACGGCCGAGACCGCAGAATCCTTTATAAACGCATTATATGAACACTTTCAGGAATGCATGGATCATGCGATCCCAAATAAAACCAAGACCCAATCCTCCAAAGGCAGACGTCCTGTCTGGTGGACCCCAGCCATAAACAAACTATACAATAAAAGGAGGAAGCTACTAAATGATAGAGCAAAATCCCAAAAAGGGAAGGCATCACTGATCAGTATTAGTAAAAAACTACGGGCACTCATAAAATTGTCTAAGGCCAGCTTCGAGAGAAAAATTGCACAGGACACTAAGGATAATCACAAGGCTTTCTTTAGTTATGCTAGGAACCTGGATGGTAATTCCCAGATATGCTCAGAATTAGTCCAAAATGACAAAAAATACACCGAACCCACAGACATTGCAAACATCCTAGCTGACAGGTTCAGCACAAACTCCCCCCCCACCAAAGGGCAAATATCTATCCCAGCAGATTGCTGCCCCCTGACATCTCAGATGCTCAGGTAAGAGCCGCCCTCTCCAAAGCAAAAAACACAGCATCAATGGGACCAGACAGTGTCCTGGGCTGCGCCCTACATGAACTCCAAGAAGAGCTAAACCCAAACATAAAACTATTGTTCAATCTCAGCCTTACTACAGGATATGTGCCCAAAGAGTGGCGTACAGCAACAGTGGTCCCTCTCCATAAAGGTGGTGCCTCAACGGATCCTGGAAACTATCACCCCATAAGCCTGACTAGCTTGGTCTGCAAAGCTATGGAAAGGATCATCATGGACCTCATAAATAAAGATATTGGGGACCTACAGACACTGAATCCTACCCAGTTCGGCTTTGTTATGGGCAGATCCTGCCTCTTAAACCTGGTTGATTTCTTTGAAACAGTCACCAAGGCCATTGACGAGGGGAAGGTGGTCCAAACAGCCTACCTGGACCTCGCAAAAGCCTTTGATACAATACCCCACTTGGGCATTACAGATAAGCTCACCAGCTTAAATATAAACCCCTATGTCACTAGATGGATTGCAAACTGGCTCAAGGACAGAACCCACATGGTTAGAATTGCTGGAGCCATGTCAGACTCCAAACCAGTAACAAGTGGTGTCCCACAAGGCTCAGTCCTGGGACCTCTCTTGTTCGGTATATATTTCTTGGAGGTACAGGCCAACACGGAAGGACTGTGGCTGACCAAGTTCGCAGATGACTGCAAACTGGGCACCATAATGGACTCTCCAGCCGACACAAGCATCCTCCAAAGGGCCACATAGAAACAGACAACTGGTGCCAGAGCCATGGCCTCAAGCTAAATGCCAAAAAGTGTATAGTCATCCCTTTGGCAAAACAAAGTGCCCACAAATTACCACATAGGTGGTAATCCATTAAGTACAGAAGAAGTAATTAGGGACCTGGGGACCCAAGTTGATAGCAATCTCTCATTTGACAACCACGTGGCCAAAGTGGTTAGAAAAACATTTTATATAGCCCACCTAATCATGAAGGGATTCACATCTAGATCAGGGGAGGTCATCGTGCCTCTTTACTCATCCCTCATCAGGCCCATAATTGAGTACAATGCCCCTTTTGGGATGTACCTTACCAGACACCTGCAGCAACTGGAAAGACCCCAAAAGTACCTCACCAAGAGGATCAAAGGGCTCAAACAGATGTCATATGCTGCCCGGTTAAAGAAATGTCATCTCTGCTCAGTGGCATACCGCCTGTTCAGAGGCGATCTGTGCCTGACGTATAAAGCCATGTCCAACCCGGAATTAATGGACATGCTGCACCTCAGAAAATCCAAATCCCATCGAGCTACGCACTTCGAGACTTGAACCTCAGCACTGAAATAAATAGGACATGCTAGAGGGACAGATTCATAACCCAGAGGCTCCCTTCACTCTGGAATAAAATCCCAGTCCAGGTTAGGCAGAGTCCCTCATTGACTCTCTTCAAGAGGAATCTTGATGAGTGGATGGGAGATCGTAGGTTTACCCGGGGTATCACTTCTGTGTCACTGTTAGACAGAGGCACAGTATACTAACCTCGAAAAAGGGCATAGCAAAATAAATTTAAAATGGGTGGTGAAAGCCAAACACAATCTGGCTAGGCTTATAAATGCCCTAGGGCAGATAGCCTAGTATGAACCTATGAACCTATGAACATATGAACTTATGTAATCTCTGTAAATAGTCTGCTTGTAATATGTAATGCTGGTATTATGTAATGCTGTATCTGTTTACCCTTGGAGCTTTTCTCCCCTGGCCTCCTCTGAAAATGGGCATGCATCCAGTTGGACTATCACGGTCAACAAATGTAAAATAAAATAAATAAAAATAAATTCTGGTTTACATAGCATCCCTCTTAGTTCAAACTCAGTAGTGCGAGACTTGGGAACACAGTATAATGTAATATAATATAATATAATATAATATAATATAATATAATATAATATAATATAATATAATATAGACACATATACTTAGTGCTGAACTCACAGACTGAAATGTAATGCAAAAATGCCTCATTGTCCACTTTGGCTACTAATTATGGTTTACATAGCATCCCTCTTAGTTCAAACTCAGTAGTGCAAGACTTGGGAACACAGGTTGATAGCAATCTAAACTTCAATCATTATGTGTCTAGAAGTGAAACACTCATTTTACATTGTGCACCTCATAAATAACAGCATCGTACCCTAGACCAGGGAGGTCATAGCTCCGCTGTATTCTACCTTTATCAGACCACTAATTGTGTACAATGCTCCCTTCTGTACTTAGCTCACCAGACACCTGCAGCAACTGGAGAAAACACAGAGGTTTGAGATCAGGAGAATCCACAGCCTCCAAAACATAACATACATGGAAAGACTGTAATACCTGTCACTGTACTCAGTATCATACAGGCTGCTGAGAGGTGACCTATGCCTGGCCTACAGAGCAGCCTCAGACCCTGCCCTACTGGAAATTATGGACATCCGCAAATCAAATGGGACAAAAATAACTTGCTCCAGGGATCTCAACCTAGTGTGTGATATACATAGAATATGCTGGAGAGACAGACATATCTCCCAATGATTGCTACTCCTCTGTAACAGGCTCCCACTGCATGTGAAGCAAAGATCAATGACCTTATTCAAGTGCAACCTTGACAACTGGATGAGTGATTGTAAATTCACCCCAGGGATGGCACCTATGTGTCTCATGGATTGGGGCAGTCGGTGCTGATCACAATATTGCTCTGCTAACAACATCCATCTAACAATGGTCAATAAGGGTACATTTGTTTTTATACAGCTAGGCTTGTAAAGGCCCTATGCCTATTAGCCTAGTAACCTGTTATGAATCTAAGAAGCTATGAACCTATGAAGGTCTCTCAATATCCTCTCTCCAACATGCACTGCTGATGTCATCCACTATAAGTTGTCCTGCAGCCTTGTAAATATCAGACTTGTGCTGTGGTGCTTGTGAAAGGTACTGAGCTCTATAGTATATGTACTTAGGTAGTGGTTCTGTTCTCACTGCGGTCAAGTGTGTGTGTGTGTGTGTGTGTGTGTGTGTGTGTGTGTGTGTGTGTGTGTGTGTGTGTGTGTGTGTGTGTGTGTGTGTGTGTGTGTGTGAATATGTATCCTACAGTTACCACTCCAATCTCATGAATTTACAGTATTTTGACACTTGCACATGCCTAAATATCCATTTCATACAGGCCTTCCAGCATCTTCTCTACAGTATGCACTGCTGATGTCATCCACTGTATGTTATCCTGTAGGCTTGTAAAGGTCAGACTTATGCCATGGCACTTGCATAAAATACTGAGCTCTATAGTCTTGTATACTTATATAGGTAGTGGTTGTGTTCTTACTGTAGTCAAGTGTTTGTGTGTGTGTGTGTGTGTGTGTGTGTGTGTGTGTGTGTGTGTGTGTGTGTGTGTGTGTGTGTGTGTGTGTGTGCACGTGTTTACAGCCAAAAGAGGATAAATGTGTATCTTACAGTTACAACTTCAGTCACATGAATAGACAATATTTTAACACTTGCACATGCCAAAATATCTGTTTCATTCAGTCCTTCCAGCATCTTCTGTACAACATGCACTGCTGATGTCATCCACTATAACTTGTCCTACAGCCTTGTAAAAGTCAGATTTATGCCATGGTACTTATGTAAAACACTGACCTCTATACTCTGTATACGTAGGTAGGGGCTCTGTTCTCACTGTCATTATCTATGTGTGTCTGTGTGTCTAGTCAGAAGGGCATAAGTGTGTATCCTAGCGTTATCACTCCAATCCCATGAACTGACAGTATTTTGGCACTTGCACATGCCTACACATCCATTTCATGCAGGCCTCCCTACATCTTCTCTACAACATGCACTGCTGATGTCATCACTATAAGTTATCCTACAGCATTGTAAAAGTCAGACTTATGCTGTGACACTTGCATAAAGTACCGAACCCTGTAGGCTGCATCTTTAGATAGGTAGAGGGTAGGGGGGAATCTGTTCTCACTATAGTGAACTGGGGTGTGGTGTGTGTGTGTGTGTGTGTGTGTGTGTGTGTGTGTGTGTGTGTGTGTGTGTGTGTGTGTGTGTGTGTGTGTGTGTGTGTGTGTCTGTTTACAGCCAGAAGATAAATGTGTATCTTACAGTTGCAACTCCAGTCCCATGAATTGACAATATTTTAATACTTGCACATGCCTAAATATCTGTTTCATTCAGTCCTTCCAGCATCTTCTCTACAACATGGACTGCTGATGTCATCCACTATAACGTCCTACAGCCTTGTAAAAGTCAGGCATATGCCATGGTATTATGCAAAACACTGAGCTCTATACTTTGTATACTTAGGAAGGGGCTCTGTTCTCACTGTCATCAACTATGTGTGTGTGTCTGTGTGTCTAGTCAGAAGGGCATAAGTGTGTACCCTAGAGTTATCACTCCAATCCCATGAACTGACAGTATTTTGACACTTGCACATGCCTACACATCCATTTCATGCAGGCCTCCCTACATCTTCTCTACAATGTACACTGCTGATGTCATCCACTATAAGTTGTTCTGCAGCCTTGTAAAAGTCAGAGTTATGCTGTGGCACTTGCGTAAAGTACTGCACCCTATAGTCTGCATATTTAGATAGGTGGGGGGGTCTGTTCTCACTATAGTGAACTGGGGTGTGTGTGTGTGTGTGTGTGTGTGTGTGTGTGTGTGTGTGTGTGTGTGTGTGTGTGTGTGTGTGTGTGTGTGTGTGTGTGTGTGCACTTGCTTGACAGTAGGGAGTCTTTTACACCAGCGTGTGGAACACTGCTATTACCATATTCTCCTCACCAAACACTGCTGATGTCATCATGTCAAACAGTATGACCACAGAAGACACTCCAGATGTAGTTAACCAGTGACAAGACCAGTATCAAATCATAGCTAACTACCAGTCCTCAAATCTGACTCAAGATGCCCAATCCGCCTATCTGGACCTGTTCGAATCTATCAAGATTCAACCCTTTACCCCGATCCTGGGTGACTTTAACTACCCAAGCATATATTGGAAGAACTACTCAAGCCAGAAAAACAAATGCCCAGAGATTCCTCAATTTATTTCAGTGAAAATGCATTGGAACAGCTAGTCAATACCCCCATAAGAGGTGATAGTATCTTGGACTTGGTATTAACCAACATGAGTAACCACTGCAACATCCCTACAGTATCATCATCCCTGGTAAGATCCATCCATAAAACGGTCACTTTCAAAGTCACCATCTCCCCCATCCTCCTGTAGCTATGGTCAGACATAAAAACTTCTCCAAAATTGATTACAACCTCCTGAGGGATGGTATAAACAGCTTCACAACCCTGCCCCCCTCTGTAGGAACTGGCACAAATATCCAAAACTACACCAAAGCACCATATGAGCATTTATATAGATGCACAGAATCAGGAATACCCAACAGGATTAAATCATACTCCATAAGGAAGAATAAACCTGACTGGTGGGCATCTGCAATAAATAAACTCTATAACAAAAGGAAAAAAAATTGCTGTCCAAGACCAAGACTGAGCAGATGCCCAACTAGAAGGAACGTCTCCTTATCCTGAAAAAGCAAATAAGAGCACTAGTGAAATTCTCCAAAGCAAACCAAGTCCAAATTGGCCACATCTACTAGAGACAATCATAAGGCCTTCTTCACATACGTCCACAACCTCAAAAAAAGCACGCAGATTTGTTCAGAACTGGTGGTCAAGGCCACCACATATACAAATGCCATAGATATAGCAAACTTGCTGGCTGACAGATTTAGCAAAAACTTCACCCCTCTGTCCCCTCATCAGTAAATCAGGTCATCCCCAGTACCTGCCCCCTCCCCCCCCTTATATCTAGAAAACAGGTCATCACCGCTGTCTCAAAGGCAAAAAAATACAGCCTCCATGGGACCTGATAACATCCCACACTGCATCCTACATGAACTCAGGCATGAACTAGCAGCACCATTAGGCACCCTATTTAACCAAATCCAGAGTACTGGCTTCATCCCAGCTGAGTGGAGAACAGCCACTGTCATCCCTTTACACAAAGGTGGAGCATCCACTAATCTGGGAAATTATAGACCCATCAATCTAACTAGCCTGATCTGCAAGGCCATGGAATGGATTATCATGGACCTCATTAGCAAGGACACTGGCAATCTCCAAACACTCAATCCCACACAGTTTGGCTTCATCAAGGGGAGGTCATGTCTGTTAAATTTGGTCAACTTCTTTGAGACAGTCACAAAAGCCATGGCTGATGGGAAGACAGTGACACCACCTACATTAATCTGGCCAAAGCCTTTGACGCTATTTCCCACTCTGGCATAATAGACAAACTTTCTCAACTAGGCATTAATCCATATGTTACCAGATGGGTAGCAAACTGACTCACTGATAGAACCCACCAAAATAGAGGAAGCTACCTCAAGCAGTAGACCCCTAACAAGCAGTGTATCCCAGGGTTCAGTCTTGGGACCTCCGTTATTTGGAATATATTTTTCTGAGGTGCAAGCCCAAACCAGTGGGCTATGGCTGACTAAGTTTGCAAATGACTGTAAGCTGGGTGTTGTCATCAATTCACCTAGAGATGTGGACATCCTCCAAGACGGTCTCACCCAGACAAATGACTGGTGCCAAAAACATGGCTTCAAGCTGAATATTAAAATATGTGTCATCATCCCCTTTGAAAAGAGTGACATACCCACATGTTATCACATTAATAACAATGTCCTAAGAATGCAATCAGTCATGAGGGATTTTGGGCACCCAGGTTGATAGCAACCTGACTTTTGACAACCACGTTGCTTCCATTGTACAGAAAGCCTTCTACATGGCCCACCTCATAAGTAAGGGTATCCCATCCAAGGACAAGGAGGACATAACATCCCTGTACTCTTTCCTTATAAGGCCCATTACTGAGTGCAACACCCCTTTTGGCATGTACTTTGCAAAGCACATGCATCAACTTTAGAGACCACAGAGGTTCCTCCCCAGGTGAATCCAAGGCCTCAAACATCTACCATACACAGATAGGCTAAAAGCCCTATCCCTCTACTCAGTTTCATACAGACTCCTCAGAGGTGACCTCTGTCTGGCATACAAGGATATCTCGGACTCCACCTTGATGGGACTGCTTCATATCCACAAAAGTCAAGCTCCACTTGAGAAGCCCACACACGTGGCCTCAACCTGGTCTGTGACATCAACAGGACTTGTTGGCAGTGCAGATTTGTGTCCCAGAGACTCCACCATCTGTGGAATAGACTCCCTCTCCACATCAAGCAGAGTACCTCTTTACACCTTTCTAAGTGCAACCTGGATAACTGGATGGGAAACAAAAAATACACTTCTGGGATTCCACCTGTGTCCCTGCTGGACAGGGGCATCAGGTGCTGACTTGTCTAAACATGGGATAAACTCTTGGCTAGACTTATAAGGGCCACAGGGCCAATAGCCTAGTAATAGCCTAGTAACTTCCGATGATCCTATGATCAGCTATGATCAGCTATATAGTGCTGTCTGAGACACTCCAAGTCAGTCTTGAGCTGTGGCACATGCCTTAAATACAGAGTTCTGCAGTCTGCGTGCTTAGATGGATAGGGGTTCTAGTCTCACTGCAGTCAACTGGTGTGTGTGTGTGTGTGTGTGTGTGTGTGTGTGTGTGTGTGTGTGTGTGTGTGTGTGGTTGTGTACTTGCTTGACATTACTATATTCTCTTCACCAGACACTGCTGATGTTATCAGCTATATCTGATTTGTGGATGTGCACTATTCCCACCAGGGCAGGGTCAGAGACTGGCCAGGAGGCCAGGTAGAAGTCACTTCATCCTATATGATCCAGATTACAGTGACATGGCTTTCAGTCTATCCACATATGTCATGGCATAGTTTGTAGGCCCTTTGTTTGCTTGGTGATAAATCCCTGTGGACTCTCCAGCTGCTGCATGTTTCTGGTGAGTACATGCAAAACAGAGCATTATATAGTGTTCTGATGAGTTTCAAGTACAATACTATAATATAATCCACAGATCTGAACACAATGGCATAACCTATGATGTGCACAACATAGGCTTTCAATACCACTGTGGACACTTGGTGGTCAAAGTTCAGATCACTATCTATGTGTGTTCCCTGTGCTGACATCACTGGATTTCAGCATAGCTGTTGTTAATGCTGTAATTAGCAGGGAATTCCACTTTGCAGAAAGACAACATTAAGACATATTTTTGCATTATTTTCAGACTGTGTGGCTTTGTCAATAAAGTTGAATGTAAAGTTTTAAACACTGTTTGGAATTATTTTATTTTATTTTATGGAGCACTAGCTGCTGACTAGTCATCTTTTGTTCTTTGGTTTATCTTTGTTGGAATTATTATCTGATTTTAACCAATAATTTGTCTGTGTTAGCCCCTCCTGTAGTATGTTACCATCATAGGTGGACTCAATGATTACACCCAGTATGCAAGAATCAGCAAATGCAGTAAGCCAAAGGCTGCATACTTCAGCCTGAACTGTCGAGAAATAGATTTCAAACAGTAAAGGGCCAAGCTCAGATCCTGGGGTATGCCAGTGGTGACAGCTGCACTTGTATAGGTTGATTCACCAACTTTCACAATATGTGTTCTGTCAGTGAACCAAATGGTTACCCATCCAGTGATGTAAGGGTTAATCTCCAGCTGGGAGAGTTTCTCAATGATACCTGCATGGGGGACCATGTCCAAACCCTAGGCCAGATCAGGATAGCCAGTATGCACTGCCTTACATTCATCTAGGCCTATCACACAGAATCAGTGGGCTGTGACAACATCACAGATGACCTGTCCCATGACCCAGCATGTACACCTTCCTTCCATGGATGAATATACACTCCAATACACTCTTCACACAGACTATGCTCCTGTAGAAGGGTGTATATCAACATACATCTATGTGAGTTTGGGGAGACAGCACCTGATGCATGCATATACAGACACATCCTGACTCTCCTCATCTGTGAGGCAGACCAACATGTGATCATGGAACTTTTACTAAATGGACACTGTGTGCTACACCATGTCTGTTGCATGTGTTAGATGTCCTCAAAGATGTCATTGAGGGCATGCATGATGACAACACTATCATTCTTTTGAACTTGACAAGCCCATGGCATTTCACACAAATCTACACTGAGTGTCCTCAAAGAGGTCATTGAGGGCATGCACGATGACAAGACTATCATCCTTTTGAACTTGAAAAGCCCAAGTCATTTGACACAAATCCACACTGACATATTCACTCAACACTGTCAGATGTGGCCATAAACACCTATATCACCAAGTGGGGAGACCACTGTATCACATATGCGGCATCAAAATATGTTGAAATGTGTGAAGTGAACTATATCTCAGGTCCAGTGATCAGGTCCATACATCAAGGTTGTCTGCTAGACCCTTTCCTGTCCATTATTTGAATGATAGACATCACAAATGACATACACATCCTGTATCCAAACAGCTGTCTGAAGGACTACAGATTGTGGGCAACTGTTGACTACCACTGTGATATTAATATAATATAGACAGTGTCAACGCACACCAAAGATTGCTGCCACAGGCATGACAACAACTGCAATGACACAAAAAGATGAGGGGACTTGTTACATCAGGGAAACAAACATACAACCCAAGTATAATGTAGACATCACACCCTATAAGCAGACCAATAGGTATGTGACCTGTGTCATGAGGTAGATGGTATGTGGAATGTCCACCAGCATGTGGTCACAGTGATGACTACTCCCTTGCATGTAACACAACTACTGAGTATGTGAAGGACATCCACATCAAAAGAAATAATACCTCCATAGTTCACAGCCTTCATTACAATGACTGAGTACAATGCATCCTTCTTCATGTACCTCACTGCTCATTTTCCAGTGATATGTAACTGACGTGTACCACCTTTGCTACAGTGGGCTGTCCCACATCTTATTGGCCATACCTAGGTATTTTTGTGGCATAAACAGTACTGTCTGATGGTGCAGAAACCATATCAAGTTGTTATACCAGATGCATGTGTGATACCTGTTCTAGTGATGCACACAGTACATACATAGCTGTTTGACAACATTAATGTTATGGGTAACATTTGTAACAGTGTGTATTGTGCTCTGTATGTGTAGATATATATATATATATATATATATATATATATATATATATATATATATAAAAACACACCAGTCAGCTAGCTTATATTAATCATAAAGTCACATACAGATATAGCAGTGCCCCTCTGAACACCTCCAGTAGATGTTACAGTGTAAGGACAGTGTGCATGATTACCCTCATAGAGTGTACACGTCATAATAATTGTACAAGTGCATTTGTGCAGAACCATCTCTGATAACTCTAAATCACATACATTATGTCAGAGGCATGGGATTACTGGTGGCATTTTTCTGATATTGTTCATGATTGTGCATGCTTCTTTTAATGTTGTCTGTGAGCATTTATGTGTGTCCCACTTGCTGGAGACCTCTGCTGAGATTACACTCCTATACAGGCAAATCAGTTTGCACAGCTTCACAAAATGCACCCTATCCCAATTGTATATAACATCCCTGATAGATGTCCTCTGCATTGTTCATGTAAGGATGCTTATCTCACAAAGACATCTTCCCCATTGTTATGTCACCTTGTGTGACAGTCACATAATACACATTTGCAC
This sequence comes from Protopterus annectens, assembly GCF_019279795.1. Taxonomy (NCBI): domain Eukaryota; kingdom Metazoa; phylum Chordata; order Ceratodontiformes; family Protopteridae; genus Protopterus; species Protopterus annectens. The sequence goes on along the minus strand of NC_056729.1, from coordinate 1,553,951,146 downwards.
TGTGCAGTCTCTACTGTACCATACTGATATGTGATTGGTGCTGCTGCTACCATGTCTTCCATTGACATGCCCTCATCTGCTGTACATTAGATTGTTTCACCTGTCCTTTTTCCCTGTGCTCATTCCTACAGTTCATCTGTGTGTCCCTATTCAATACACACACTTCCACTGAGTTTTTATTTTAAATGGCATTCCATGTACCCTTAAAGATCATTTACACAACATTGGTACAGAATGGCAGGAATGGGATTTCACAGTACTCTGCACTGTATACACTGTCCTGTACTGTGTTTGGACCATATACATATCATACCTTTCAACTGTCCAAATTTTTAGAGTATGTCCAGAATTTTGCCAATATCTTTTGGTCTGTTCCTTATACAATTTGTGGTTTTCTTCCATATTACTGGGATGATCTTAGGACTGATATCATTAAATAATTACATACATTTGAGTTATTCTACCACATTTCTAAGTTTAAATGTGCAAATATGTAGAATCTGTCCATATTTCTAGGTCATTGTTCCCCCATTATTTTGAGCTTTTTCCAGATTTCTTGCACTAAGAGATTGAGAGCTATGGAAACTTATATGTTAAGGCCTGGTGATCATCGTGGCATTCCATGCAAACATGCTAACTATCTGTGCTCTGATGTAAACAGGATTGCTATCCATGTTGCTTTACATGGTTTCCTGCCTAGCAAATGTTGCCATCCATGAAACTGCTGTTTTTTACTTTTAAATGCAGTGTGTGTGGCATGAATATGTAATAAGCGCTGCTGCTCACCTCACATCACCATGCAAACATGTAAACTCCATGTAGGCTTCATGTAAAGCCTACACAGAGATTACTAAATCCCAGGGCAAATGGTTTCCTGCCCAGAAAGTGTTGCCATCCATGAAACCACAGTTATTTACTTTTAAATGCAGTGTGTGTAATGAATAAGTAATAAGTGCTACTGCTCATCTCACATCACCATGCAAACATGTAAACTTTGTGCAGGCTTTGTGCAAAGCCTACACAGAGTTTCTAAATCCCAGGACAAATTTTCTTATTCCCCACTGTCCATGATCTTGCACAGGAAAAAAAGCTGGTAATGTGCCATCAGCTAATTTTGGATCTGCCATGCCAGCTTTTTTTTGTGCAATGATCAGACTATTCGGCCATACAAATGAATCATATCTATATCTATATCTACCTATACCTATATATATATAGATATATATATATATATATATATATATATATATATATATATATAGTTAGATATATAGATATACATACACGCATGGTTTACAATCAAAATTTTGGATGGTAGTCATGTGAACTATGATGGTCAAAAGTGAGTTTCAAGTTCACATAATGCCGATCCAGAATATATTCGACTCCGCAACAGCAAATCTTAGTGTGTATTTGCTGTTATGAGGTAAACATTCTGACTGAAGTTTGCAGTACAGTGGGGATCAGTAAATTTACACTTTTCCTCAGTGTGGTGGGATCTCAGAGTCGGAATATATAATTAGCAGGGGGTGTGGATCACAACCCCGCACATGGGGTTGAAGGGTGGCTTGCCCCCCTATAAAACATTTGTAGGAAATCACCGGACATCAAGGTAAGTTGGGTAATGTCAATAATGTCGAATTTGAATTATTGACATACTGATTTTGTTGTTTTGAGTGAATGATGTTTGTCATTTCCGACCTTTTTTGTTTGATTAAGTCATTACTTGAACAACTGTGTTTTGATAGTAAACGTATATACACAGATAGCTAGATATAGTCATATATGTATATTTATATGGTTGTAGATCAAAAGGTAGAAAACACATTTGGTAGAAAAGTTTATGTGGGTGTATAAAAGAGAGAATGCAGAAATAAGTGAATGCTCATTTGTGTGAATCACATATGGCTGAATTTAGTTTTATATAACGTAGGTAAACAGGAGTATGCAGGAAAATTAATGTTTAAATAAAAAGGAGTGTCTTTGAAGATGTGCAAGTCTGTGTTATAGCAGCTAGTTGTGAATATCCAACTGTTTGTGAATTAGGGTTAGAGGGAGGGTTATGTAAGGGGATAGTTTCAGTGTTGTGCATATTTTGTGTCACATGTGTTCCATCTCCTTTTATCTTGTGCAGTGGAATTGTTAGGGAAGGGGATTTCAATCATGTAATGTTTAGATTTAGGCTGAGGGGCAGGTGGGTTAGTGTTATGGTTAGGATTAGCACACATGACTTAGATAGTGTGGGGGTGAAGTTTTCTAATCATCTGTTATTTCTGGAGGAAACAGTTAGAAAAAGTATTTTTTTAACCATATGAAATATCAGGACTCAATATGTCAAGTGTAGTAATGAGGAGAATGCAGCCATTCCCAGAACAAGCTCTGTAGGAGGAAGAATATGATTTTGCTCTACCTAGCACACGACACCATGTAGGTGGTCTCCATGGAACATTAGCACTGACAGCTACAGACATAGATATTGCACAAACCTTTGTTTCTTGCTAGAAATTGCAACTAGCACAGCCTAGTGCTGTCTTGAAGTATTATATATGTACAGTCAGACAAAATACATGATAAAAGATTAACAAAATCCACCAAAGCAGAGTTTGAGGCTAAAATAGCCACCCAAGCTAAAGACAATCACAGGATCGTTTTAGTTATGTTCGTAATCTTAGAAGCACAATGCAGCAATGCGCTGAACTGCTTTTGAATAATATTACCTACACTAAGACTAAAGATAATGCTAACCTAGTGGCCAATAAATTCAACTCAAACATTACCCCTCTTTCTGCACCATCTATCACAGAATATGCACCCAAAACTGACAGCCCTATAACTATCATACAAGTTCCAGTCCTGAAAGCACTATCAAAAGCTGAAAATACTGCATCAATGGGTCCTGACAATATCCCTGGATAAATCCTTAATACAATGAAGCACAATTTAGCCACCCTACTAACAACACTTTTCACCCTCAGCCTCCATAATGGTTTTGTAGCAAGTGAATGGAGAGGAGCCACAATCATTCCCCTGAATAAGAGATTACCTTTCACAGAGCAAGGTAATTACAGATCCTGAAGTATGACCAGCCTCATATGCAAAGCCATAGAAAGGCTTGCTATGGAAATAATCAGTAAGGACATAGGGAACCTACAAATACTGGACCCATCTCACTTTGGATTCATCAAGGGCAGGTCATGCTTAATCAGTCTGGAGGATTTCTTTGAAAAGGTCACCAAAGCAATGGATGCCGATGAAACAGTATATACCACATACATCAACCTGGCAAAGGCAGCTAAATAAACTGGGAATAAGCCCCCATATCACCCACATTATTATCTTCTGGCTCACTTGTAGGATGCAGGAGATAAAAACAGGGGATGCTACCCCCACAAAGAGACTAGTCACCAGTGAAGTCCTCCAGGGATCGATGGTGAGACCTCCACTTTTTGGCATCTACTTCTTCAAAGTAAAAGACAATAACAAATGACTCTGGAAGACTAAGTTTACAGATGACTGCAAGCTAGGAATGGCCACTGAATCTTCAAATGACTTAGTCATCCTTCACGAAGTTTGTCCAAAACAAATAACTAGTGCCAGAATCATGGAGTGAAACTAAATGCCAAAAAATGCATTTTCATATCTTTTGGGAAGTTGTCTATCATGGAGAAATACCACATTAACCAATATGCTCCCGAGAGTTGTTTACCCAGTTGTTTGGGAATTGGGAACATATGTGGATAGTGAACTAACTTTCAACTAACATGGGTCCATTGTCATAAGAAAGTCCTTCTATACTGTGCAACTTATAAACGAAGGGAATTGTAAACAGATGTAGAGATGTCATTGTCTCCATTCACTCTGCCCTCATTAGGCCACTCTTTGAGTATGATGTCATCTTTAGCATGTATCTGTCCAGACACATGTAACAACTGGAATGCCCACAGAGATACCTCACTAAAAGGATGCAATGCTTAAATAATATACCCTACTTGGACCATTTCAAAGCCCTGTCACTGTACTCAGTATCTGATTCAACCAGCACCCCGGGCTGGTACTATGAACTAGTGCCCCACCCCCTCAGCTCTTCTAGTGAAGAGCAAAAAAAAAATAAGGACATTCCTTCTATTGACACACCAACCAGGTGGCCAGAGGCATTATACGCTCCTCCTCCCAACTGCCCAGCCATTCAGGTCACATTTCTTTTAAAGTGTAGCAAACATTTTGCTAAAAATGTAGCAAACAGTTGCCATAGTCTCTACTCTGCCTGCATGGGACACTAAGGCAGTCATATCTCATGTTTCAGTCAAAAAACAAATTCTTCTTTTTAAACTGCAGCAAACTACTTGTTAGTAATGCAGCTGATAGTTGCTACAGTTTATACCCTGCCTGCATGCAGCGCTATAGCATTCATGTTTCAGTTAACAAAAAAAAAATTATTGTTTTTAAACTGTTCAAACTGCCTGCTACAAATGTAGCAAACAGTTGTTATAGTTTATATGCTGCCTGCAAGGAATTCTACTGTGCTCAAGGTTTAGTAAAAAATCTAAATAATAAAATAACTTGTTGTACTTTTAAACTGTAGCAATTTGCTTGCTACAATTTAGCAAGCAGTTTCCACAGTTTAGATCACACATAGAGTACTACAGTGCTCAGGTTTGACCACAAATGCAATAAGTCAAATGGCATCTGAAATACTCAGTATAGGGATCTAAACCTCTTCTGCAACATCAACAAAATGGTTTGGAGGGATGGATATATCTTACAGAGGATACTACTTCTCTGGAACAAACTCCCCATCCATATAAAACAAAGCTCATCCCTGTTCTTATTCAAGCTGACTCGGATCTATGGATGGGTGATAGAAAATTTCCCCCAGGACTATACCCTGTACTTACTAATGCATATAAGTAACTTCATATGCTTTATCCCATGCAGGGGTCTCTTAAACAATCTTTGGCATGATTCTACTTATTCTCATTATGGGGTAATATGTAATTATCAACCATGGAACAGGTAAGACCATTCTAACATCAAATATGATAGGTTAATTCAAGCACAGGAAAGAAAATTGGCTAGGATTAAAATGACCCACAGGGACAGCTAACCAACGTACTCACCTATGAAGCTGTAACCCCATGAGCCCTTGAGCATGGAATATCAACAGTGTGCAGTGGAAAAGAGTTGTGCATTATGTCACCCATACACTTTATCAAAATATAGTGATTCTCAAGCATATGTGTTACCTGCTTGCATTTGAATACCCACCATGCAAGATTGCTATATCTTTGCAGCTTAAGATGTGCCACCATTTTAAATGCTAAACTGCAGACTGTAAAAAGAGCTGCAACAGCAGCACATGTACAGCAGCAGACAGAAGTTTAAAAAGCACCCAGAGGAGACAGTGTCCTGCAGTGATGTAGTGAGATGTATTTCTCAGGTGTATTGTACTTGTGAGTTTTTGTCTTGTAAAATAATATACATGCAGGGACTAATCTGTACTACAGTTACCTGTAACTTGTACCTGTATGTAACTCATACATAATATATATAGCTCTGTATCAGTGCTGTAGTTGTGGTAAAGCAAACCATTATCTAGCTTATCTAGGGCTAGCCCTATATTATCCCGTATTTCTTACATAGAGATGTTGAGTGTGTATGCTGTGAGGGCATCTGTAGTGAGATTCCCCATGTGCAGCCCAAGTATCATAGCCCAACATCACCTGTGACAACTTAGGTGCCCCTACCTACACTGTCTATGAAGCCTGCATTTCACCTTTATATACCTATGGACCTTCATGTTGTAGCCACTCCTGCTGTATACATGCACATGTCTGTCCTTACCAGTGGTCTGGGTTATCAATAGAGTAACCCACTATCCATAGTACAGTATATCACTGAAACCTACTGAGCTCCTATCCCTGGCCAAAGCTGTAACCAACCAATCCTCCCTCCTGTCTCTAAAACCAACGTAAACTTAACAACTTTCCCATCTTAGCTGAACAGATTTATGTTTTTACCCATTTTCCACATATCACTGTCTACAATTAATTGACTTTTCCTCTCATCTTGACTTAGTTCCTCAATCTACCTACCTCTCCTCACTTATCCTTTTTATCTCCTTATATTTAAATCTCCTTCCACCTTTGTACTGTTTGATTCATATGCGTCCTTACTCACAGCTCATGCTTAATATAATTAAGTTTGAAGCCTTATACATTATATCTGTACTCTTCTTCCTGCAGCTTTTGATGATAGCAGTGCTCATATTTAATCCATATTGTGAAATTTTATATAATTTATTTTTGTAAAATCCTGTGATTGCTTTACTTTTGTACATGCATTGAATAAAATATTCTTGCATTTTTTTAGTACGCACATTATATACATACATACATAAATACATACATACATACATACATACATACATACATACTATGCATAATTCATGTCACACAGGCCAATATGACGCCCCAAATCACACTAACATAATGGCTTTCCCTTCGTTTCACTGGAAGACATTGACAATGATGTAGATTATCTCTTGCCACATAATTTTTCTGCCTCCTATGGCCAACATTGCAGGTTGTGATGTGAGCCACATGTCACTGTGTCTATTGTCAGCTGTTCAAATGATGATGACTGTGACTGTTCCACTTTACTTCCTAAGTGGTATAGGCAGAGATAGATGATGCACAGAGTGACTCAGCTATGTACCACCCAGCATGATGTTTAACTGGCTAAGCATACATCTTGCTGGTTCTGCATGACCCCATGGGCCCAATGAGCTTGATGACATACTACCACCTTGCCTGCACTGTTGTATGTTGTACCTCACAGTATTTTGTGTGTTTGATGCAGCTGCTGCTCAATGTCTCTTGGCTTTATTGTCATTATTAGATGATGAAGAACTAATACCAAGAAATGGTCAGAGCTAGTCCACAATAATACTGTATGCTCTGACCCAAAGGAAATAGCTACTATCCTAGGAGATACATTTACTTCAAAGTAGTTACAGCTCTTTCAGAGATACCTCACTCCCAGCCATTGCATTTAATTAGTGTGGAACAAGTTCTATCAGCCATCTCAAAAGCTAAGAAGTAAGAATATATCATCCATGAGTATTGATAATATATCAGGTTGCCTGATTATCATTGACAAATATGACCTATCTGACCCCTTATTCATCCTCTTCCATCAAATCTTCTCCAATAGTTGCATTTTTGAAGCCTGGAAAACAGCCAACATAATGCCATTATGCAAGTTGCCCAACCGTAGACCATCGTAACTACAGACCTATTAGACTCACTAGCCTCAGTTGTAAAGCTATGGAGCATATTATCTTCATCCTCATTAATTTGGACATTGAAAACCTCTTAACACTGGGCCCTTACCAGTTTAGCTTTGTCAAAGGAAGGACCTGCCTCTTTAATCTCATTAATTTATTTGAAAAAGTAGCCAAACAGTGGATAGCAGTTATGCAATACATACAGCATATCTGGTCCTGCCCAAGGCCTCTGATGTTGTTCACCATGCAGACATTATTGACAGACTTATAATTCTGAATGTAAACCTATGTGCTATGCTGTGAATAGCTAACTGGCTGCCTGGTAGAACCCATGTGGTTGAATTGCAAGTGCCACTTCTGAAAGTAAAAAGTTACCAGTGATGTACCACATGGCTCAGTGATGGGCCTTCTCCTATTTGGCATCTATTTCTCACTCCTGGCCTATGGTTATGGAAGTTTGCAGACAACAGTAAATTGGATGTTGCAATTCATTCCCACATCTATTGCTCCACCATGTGCTAGACTATGTTAACAACTGCTGCAAGGACAATGGCCTCAAACTAAGTGTGAAAAAAATGCAGTAAAATTCATGCTTGTAAACAAAACATTTTCACATACCGGACACATCAAAAATCAGACACTGTTGTAGGAGATCTAGGCAAACATAATAATTCTTTATTGTTTGATCATCATGTGTCCACAGCAGTTGATAAATCCTTCTAACTCATCTAATTTCCAAGGGCATTTTCACCAGATCAAAAGAAGTCTTAATTACCTTTTACTCATATCCCATCAGTCACATTATTTAATATAATGCACCTTTTCACATGTATTTGTCTAAATATCTCATTCAGTTTGAGAGACCTCAGAGATTCATTACTAAAAAGACCAGCTGCCTCAAAAAATGTAGTTATCAAGATAAAATAGCAGTCCTTTCTTTTTACTAGTCTCTTATACACTCCTCCATGGAGATATGTCTACTGTTTTCAGTCATGAAAGGCCCAACCTGCTTTGATGTCCTAATCCTTTACAGGATAAATGGTACTTCAGATTCCTTTTTAAAATAACTAAACCTTTATCAACAGATAAATAAGACAAATTGGTGTGAGAGATTCATATCCCAGCATATTTCCCACCTCTGGAACAAAAGTTCACTTCATCTCAAACAGAGCAACACTTCTGCCACCATCAAAATAAACCTAAATAACTGGATGGGCAGCCTTAAGTTCTCTTCTGGTCTATCTTGTATTCCCTGCCTTGAGACTGGAGGGAACTTCTGAGTGGTGTTTGGCTAAGATTGTAATGGTCTGCAGACTATTGCTTAGCACATACTTATGAACCTCTGTTCATGTAGTGCCTCTAACAGGGTTGCTTCAGTAGATCCTGAGGTTCCAAGGACAAATGACTGGTCTGAATGTTTCCCAGTGATTATATATTTTGTAGAATGCAGCATTCAACAGATATCTTGCAGGCTTTACATGGGTATACTGCAGTGCCACTCCAGATGCATCCAAGCAATAGGACAAGGGTTCAGCAGGCAAAATTTGCATTTTATAATATTTCTTGTTTGCCCATGGGTGATATTTTTCTGCAGATCTCCCATACTATCTGAGTTCATAAGTGAGTCATTAACTATGATTTCAGTCGGGCAACTTGTGTCTTCTATCACTTGAAAAACAATAGGGAATAATGGGGCAGGAGTATGGTTTTGATATGTGTACACATTGTATTGGGCTCTGCATAGGTCTGATTAGCCCAGTGCCTGTACTTACCAACTAGGAATCCTTGTGAAATTTCACTGTGCATGAACTGGTGATAATAATGACTTGTATGCTAGATGTGGGACTCATTGGCAGTGCCATTATGCTGTGCTGACTCATTGGTTATGAACCCCTATGTATTACATATTAGCTGGTAGTTTATATAATGGTTGCCATCTTGCTGACACAATGCAGATATCAGGTGGAGGGCCTGCATTGCTGCATGCATGCAGTCTATAGCTCCTGATACTTCAGATAGCTGTATGATGTCATAAAAAAGACACATGATGGTGGTTCACTACTCTGGTGTGTTGGGAAAACAGATATGCTTGTCCACATTTGGAAGCAGCATTTATTTATTATTTTTATTTATTTGACATTTGTTGACCGGGTTAGTCCAGCTGAGCTGCTGCCCTTTTTAAGCAGAGGCCCAGGGAGAAAAGCACCACAGTAGACACATATGTACAGTCATTTTTACAAAAAAAAAATTAAAAAAGAGAATACATAGCAAATGTTAGATTATAAAAAGATAAAAGTTATACACAGACATATACAGTTTATCTAACAGAAAGGTCATTGCAGTAGTACATTCCTAATATACCCAAGTGACTTGCACAAGCATATTTGCCACAGGTTGTTAGTTGAGATAGGTATATAAGACAAGTTAGAGTACAGGGCAGGTAAGTCATTAGGTATTAGCAAGCATAAGCTCACGGTTCAGCTGTTAGGTAAGAAGAGATGAAAAAGAGGGAGGGGAGGTAGGTAAAGGACAGAGGAGGAAGCGATTAAAGGTGGTTTATGGCAATTATTTGCAGTGGCAGGTCCAGGTGCTTTTTAGGACATTTTTGGTAGCAGTTTTGAATTGTTGAGGGTGCTTTATACTTCTAATATGCAGGGGAAGTTTATTGCAAGAGAGGGCAGGGGTTTAGCTATATAGGTTTTGCCCAATTTTGCTTCTGTGTTTGTAAATTTGAAGTAGATTTTGGTCTGTGCTTCAGAGAGTCCTTGGGGATTGTAGAAGAATACTAGTGAAGCGATGTCTGAAGAGAAGGAGGGCAGATATAGGATGGAGTGTATGGTGTGAAGCTGTGATAGGAGTAGTTGTTGGGGAAATTCTAACCAGTTTAAGTTATCTGGCGAAAGACAGTGGTGAGATCTATGGGTTTGACCTGCAGTGAATCTGGCCACTTTATTATACTGTAGGTAATTTCTAGTTTTGTGGATAGTGAGTTCTGAAGGTTGGCGAGGATTTGTGAAAAGTAGAATAGGTTTGGAGGAGGTAGGCATGAGAGAGTCAGATCTTAGCATTGCTTGAAAAGAATTATTTGTTTCAGTGGAGGAGTCCACGTTTTTTTTTTTTGTTTTTTTTTTGGATGCAGCTGTGTACATGAAGGTCAGATTTGAGTTTATCATCAATTATGACCCCTAGAAGCTTAATATGTGATACAACAGTGGAAGGTGTGTTATTAAGGGAAGAGATTACAAATGCAAATTTAAGGTGGTTGTAGGTCTGTGGAAGAAAAAGCATGAGTTTGGTCTTTTTAGGATTTAGGATTAACTGATTCTTAGAAAGCCAGATTTCAATGGAAGTGAGCGATTTGTGTGTAATGGAGTTTAGGTCTGTGAGGGTATTGGCTATGGTGATGACTGTAGAGTCATCTGCATATTGTATACATGATGATTGTGGACATGAAGTATTTAATAAATTGGTAAAGATGTTGAAAAGTAAGGGACCAAGAATCAAACTTTGAGATACACCCATATTGACAGAAAGGGCAGGGGAAAGTGCTGAAAGCCATTTAACAGTCTGTAGTCAGTCAATGAAGTAGCTAGTAAACCAGGAGATAGTTGAGGTGGAGACATTCATGTCAGAGAGTTTGGCCAATAATATGGGGTGGGAGACTGTTGAACGAGAGATCAAGGAATAGGCATGATACCAGTTTGTTATTGTCTCTGGCAAAGGAGATCTTTTTGGTAACGGATATTAGGGCTGTGGAGGTACTATGATTAGGGCAAAAGTCATGTTGTGTAGGAGTGAGTAAATTCTCATGTAAGAGGTATTCCAGGATTTGTTTGTGTACACATTTTTCTAATATTTTAGAGAGGGGATATAATGGCTAAAGGTCTGAAGATGCTAAATTCAGTGGAGTTATCTCCTTTGTAAATACGTAATGTGAAGAATTGTTTCCAGATTGAGGGAACTTTGGATTCAGTAATAGAGTAGTTGATTAGTATGGAGATAGGGCAGGCTAGAGAGTTTGCTGCTGCTTGGAAGAATATTAGAGGTAGGCTATCTACAGATGGGAAGCAGGGTTTCAGTTTGAGAAGTAAGGATTTAATGTAGCTAGTTGACACTGGTTTGAGAGAGAAGGGTGTTTTTGGTTTTAGGGGCGGTGGAAAGGTCTGAGCAGTTGACTGTGTTAGTGTCAGTGCTAGTGTTGGTATCGGTTTGCTGATGGAGTCAATAAAATAGTTATTGAAAATGGCTGCAGTTTCTTGGGAAGAATTGTTAAGGCAGGGATTGGGAATTGTGGTGTTACCTGGATGTAGAATTTGATTTATGGTGTGCCAGAATTACTTAGGGTTGGATGTGTGTTTAATAGAGGGATTGTTGTAAAAGTCCTTCTTGTCTTTGTTGATGAATTTTTTTGCAAGGTTACGTAGATCTTTATAAATTTGATGATGGGAGGAAGCTTTGTTTTGAACCAGATTTTCCAAGCCTTGTCTCTTCTTTGCATTAAGGAGTGAGTGGTGTGTGTTAACCATGGGGATATATTTGATTTGACTCTAACAGTGCGTAAGGGAGCAAGGGAGTTGAGTATGTTTAGGAATGTGGAGTTGAATTTTAGCACTGCCTCATTTAGGGGTAGCTGAGTTAGGAATGGCCAATGTATTGCAGAGAGGAGGATGTTGAAGGTATCAGGGAGAAAATTAACAAGTTTAGAGGATTCTATATACCTGTGTGGTCTGGTGTGCTGTGGGGAGAATCTGAGAACCTTGATAGGTGAATGGTTGATAAGAGAATCAGGTAGTGTTTCAGGATAGTGATATTTGTGTTGATGAAAGACTAGTATCCCCTCTATGAGAGAACTGAAGTTAGTTGGCTTATTAGCATGGGTAGGAGACAAGATTACTTGAGAGAAACCATGCAAATTAATACATGAGCTAAGACTATCAGAGGGTAGCGATAGCCAAAATTTGTTGACACCCCCCAGGAGAATGGTTTCATTAAGTGTGTGTTGTGTAAGCCAGGAGAGAATATGTTCCAGTAAGGTGAGGTTATCCCTAGGCGGGAATGTAGGTAGCTGCTACAGTTATTGTATTGTGGGCATTGATCTTGCACTTGGCAATCAGAATTTCAGATAGTGCAAATGAGGGGTTAAGGTTAGTTAGGGGGTACAGTGAGATGATTAGAGTATATAATAACAACTCCACCACTTTTTCTGTGGTCTGTCTAGTTTTATGATGTTGTATCCTGGTGGTATAAAATGTTTGTCAGGGATATGGGGTTTCAGCCATGTTTCAGTGAATGCAAGAATATTCGGAGAGTGGAGGGACATCCAGGCATGGAATTCACTAACTTTGTTGATTATGCTTTTGATATTCAAGGAGTAGAATGATAAGTGTTTCTTAGGGAGGACTGGTTGAGGAAAATTTGTATTAATGTTGGAATTAATTGTGGGGGGGTTAGGTCCTGAGTTGGGATGAATGTCTCCAGACAGGAGTAGGATATTGTATATGAGATTAGACTTGTGTAGTTGGGATGTGATAGAATTGTTGCTTTAGGTCAGCTTTAGGGCCTATCTTTCAACCTCTTAGAGCAAGAAATCTGGACAAAGCCATGAGTAAAAGTGGGACAAAGGCCCAAAAATAGGGACTATTTTTAAATATTGCTCTTACAGACTTAGAAAGTTGATAGAATAACGGGTTTTGCATAAGCATGAATTTTCTGAATGGTATGAAGTCTGAAACTCAAATGTCTGTCATTATTTTTAACTTCAGTCTTTAATGATTTGCCACTAATTTCCCAGAAAACCACAATTTTATGAAAAACGGAACAAAAATATGAGGCAAAAATCTGGACATTCTGCAAAAATCTGTACAGTTGAGAGGTATACTTTAGGGTTAGTAGAGGAAAAAGGGGGAATTTTGATTTGTGGAATGGAGGACGTTGCTGGAAAGAGGAATGGTACTATCTGAAATTAATGTAGAGATTCAGGAGAAAGCTGTTGCATAAACAGAGGTTGGAGACTGATGCTGAGGATTTAGTTGAGTACTGAGACAGGAAAGATAGTGTAGGAGAAGGGGTCTATATCAGTTCATTGAAAACTCTGAAGTTTGAACACCATATGTTCGAACTTCAAACCACAAACTGCACAAACATCGAAGTCTTAGAACAGCGATTTTTTTTCAGAAGGGAAAAAATCGCTGTTCCAAGAAACACACACACAACACAAACACACCAATACAACATCAATCCACAAACATACACTCAAAATCCTACATCTAACCCTACACTCAACTGTACATACACTACTACCTATCCACTTACCTTAACCCAAACCCTAACCCTAAGGTCCGTCACTATCGCACACTCACCTGACCCATGCCCTAGCCCAAACTCACCTATCCCGGCCTAACCCTAAAGTCTTTCACTATCGCACACCCACCTCACCTGCGCCCTAACCCTAACTCACCTAACTCGTGCCCTAACCCTAACATCCATACAATCACTAACTTACCTGAACCCGACCCGTAACTTCCTACCACAGTCCTGATACCCGCAAAGCCACAGAAACGGCCCACCAAATTCTTTCCCTGGGAAAGAATTCAGTGTTCTGCAGCTTCGCGATTACCAGGGTTCAAACTTTACAGTTCGAACATCTGGTATTCGATATTCAGCTGTTTCGATGGACTGATATAAACCCTAGGAGAAGTAGGGTAGATGTGCAAAGGAAGGTTAGTACCATGTTATATTAGAGCAGGATAGTGGATGAGAGTAAATACTAAAGAAAGATAGAAAGTTTGCAGTTAGTAAAGAAATATCCTAATTAGATTACATTAATATTGTGTGGAGAGGTTGAGGGTGGGAAAGCGAGGGTCAGGAGAGGAAAGGTAGTTTTTGAGAGGGGGTAGATTTGTAGAGTTTAGAAGTTTGGTAATATGCTATTGAACAGGTTCAGTAGAGAGGTGAAGAGTGACTTAGGTTGTGGTGAAGTAGGTTGAAAGTAGAGGTGAAAAGATAATAATGTAGGAGGGGGGATAATGAAAGTAGTGAGGGGAGTGGGAGGGTGGAATTGTAGGGCAATTGGGAGTGGGGGGTAATGTACTAAACTTATGTGGGTAAGAATGAGGATGTTTTCGGTATTCTACAGGCCAGTACCTGTGATATAGCCAGTGTGTTTCCTCTGTATCTGGAAGGTCCCAGCAGCTAATATAGCAAGTACTATACATACCTTAGTGGCACCAGTATAAGAAGTCCACACATTTCTTCAGAACCTGTTTTTGGACAACACAGATTTCTGACAATGCCTATAAAACACATCTGTCTGCTCAAAAATGGTCTGTCAGCTGCTGGCTAGTTAGTTGGCAGCAGATGATATGCATCCAATACCATTTTCATTTGCACAACCTGCCATCACATTGTGGTATTAGGTGAGATGTAATGAAATAGGCAATAAATGCTCTCACATGAGCACTGCTGTTGCCCCTAACATCATTGCTTGCTGCACCGCCACAAATTCTTGCATGCGTGTTTATGTTATAGTAATGTACAGCTTCATGTGAACTTACTGCTCCCTACGTCTGCTTACAGTGGTACTCATTTGCATCCCATTATAGATTTGTAGATTTTCTAAGGTTTATGAGTTTGTTTGTTTTTTTTACTAGTACCCTCCATCAGAGTGCACCTCCTTTCTCCAGGAGGTGCATACCAATCAGTCCTTGAGCAAATTTGTAGATAGCCATCCAGACATGTAACTTATGTTTAAAGGAAGATACTAAATTGCACTGCTTAACATGCAGGGGATGTTTATTCCAGAGGTTTGGGAGGTGCTGAGTTATAAACCTCCTTTACCTACCATGGTTTATTTACCCACTGATGAAACTTTATGAATATTTAGGCCCCTGGTTCTATACTAGTGAAGATATTGGACTTGTGGAGAAACAGGAGGTCCGGGATAATTAGGTCCCCCCTCAAAAATCTATAAGACACTGAATAAAGGGATAGAGCTTCCATCCTCTCTTGGTAGCTCAGGGACTTTAAGCCTGTAATATTTTTGGTTAGAAACCTTTGGGGTATTTCTAATTAGTTGATATGCTTAGTGAGATGCATCCCAAAGGAGGCCTGGAACTCAATAATTGGCCTAATCAATGCTGAGTATAAGGGAGTGATCATCTCTTTAAACCTTGATGGTATTCCTTTGTCAATTAGCTGAGCTATTTAAAAGGATTTCCTGACAACCATTGTCAAATGATTGTCAAAAGAGAGGAGCTGTCTACCCATGTACATAGGTTTGTGACTACATATTCATTTTGTAGTGCTGTGTTGTCTATATAGTATGATGATGGGAGGGGTCGTCTGCCACAGATGAATATACAATGCTTTTTAGTTTGAGCCCATTTTTAGTACACAAAGTAAACCGGGGAAGGCTTATTCTGGGGACTTGGGATATCACAGGGTGATGTAACAATATGCCCCAGTATGCAGTCATATGCAAAGTTTTTAGTCAGAGGTCTTGGCTCTCTGCTTGGAGATCTGAGAAGTAAATACCAACAATGGAAAGTCCCAATAATAAGCTCTGAGGGGCAATGCTAGTTACTCTCAAACTTTCTAATGAGGTACATGCAACTTGATCTTTGTGGGTACTGTCTTTTAGCCACTTTGATATCCATCTTATCACATATGAGTCAGTTTTAAAGCATTTAGCTTTTTTATGATGCTAGCATGGGGAATGATGTTGAAGATCTTGCTGAAGTCAGCATATGCTTCTTGGACTACAAAGCCACTCTCTGCAACCACCAAAATGCTTTCAAAGACGTTTTCAAGTTTAAATAGACAGGATCTATGCTTTACAAAACCAATATGTTGGGAGTCAAGTCTAATAAGATGCGGTTGTAATACATTTCATGGCTTTGCATTCCTTTACTGCAGTTGAATCTCGGCTAAAAAAATGCCCAACTCTTTCTTTATCCAAAGAAGGCTAAATTAGTACTCTTTGACCCAAAAAACACCTCCCCTCTCACCGATCATTTTAACATCTTTGCATCTGACAACACCGTCATAGAAATAGATCAGGAAAACAAACTTCTAGGAGAAACATTCTTTCAACCACCATATACAGCAAGATATAAAGAAAACTCATCAAATACTGGGACTCTTATATAGAAACAAACATTTCTTAACTACAGCACCCAAAGTTTCCCTAGCAAAAATCGTTTCACTTCCCTCCCTTCTTTATGGTATTTACAAACTTCTACCCTCAGCAATATGGAGCAGTGCTACAGCAAAGTTGATAAGTTTAACCAAAGCAGAACAAGGGCAGTCCAGAAACGACACACCAGCATGTAGTACAGGAAAAAAAACACTAATGTAGCGCTTTCGTCAAAAACTAGACTTCATCAGAATACCATGTATCTAACAAATCAAGTTTAAATACCCTCCCCAGCAGTAATCAAACACATCATTTCCTCTTGTGAAGAATAATCATTTGCATATATAATTTAAACAGTGCAATAAAAAGTTGCAGTAAAAAAGTTTAAATATCAATCCTTTTAAAACATTAGAAACTACAATATTAAAACTGTTAAGTTGTGTTCCACCATTTTTATATAAAATATAATGATTTAAGCTTCAACAATGAACGTATAGTAATTTTATCATTCAAACCAGGAAACTGTCAGGCATTAAGCTTAATTTGCCATTTGAGTTCAAGGAATTCCAGGTACTCCATCAAAGCCAAGACCCAGATCAACATGCTCAATGGCACAAAATTTAAAAGCATCTGAAGGGAAAAAACTAAGATGTTTATACAAAGCATCTTTTTTCATTTTTACATCTGATGTCATAAGTATGCTCATAAACCCTTTGCTTCAATGCTGTCTTAGTTTTTCCTATAAATAACTCCTCACCTGAATCACACTTAGCTATATAGACAATACCTCTAAAGTAACAAGAACATTTTTACAAGGTAGTATAGTACCATAGCCTTTAATAAATAACTTGTCCACATTAAGTATATAAGGACGCTGAGAGCATCTCCCACATTTGAAACAACCACCCTTCTCAGGTATATTTCTTTTTCTTTCCAACAACCTCTTTTTTGAGGAGTCCTTCTTGTACACCACCATCAGTTGACACCCCACCAATTTGTTAATACTACTATCTACGTTAAAAATCTTCCAGAACTTTGATATAATATTCATGGAAAATGGAAGGACCAAGGCCCTACTAAATTTGTTGTTACTTCTCTCAAGGTCCTCCCTTCCAGTCAGGTGATTAGACAAGAATGTATGTAAAATGCCAACTTCTCCCTTATTTTTGACTTCATCATAGATGTTGACCACAAAGTCAGTATGGTAACCCCTACTAAATAACATTTCTTTTAATGACTCACATTCCCTTGCAAAGTCTCCTTTCTCAGAGATCATTCTAGCCAGCCTGACAAATTGGCCTTTGTACAACTGGGAAGTAAATATTTTTCTAGTGCAGTCCTTTTTAATAGTTACATCCAAAAAATGTAGGGTATTATTGTCTTTGACCATAGTGAACTTCAAAAAATTAGTTGTTTCATTAATGTAAGAGAAAAACTCATCTAGTTCATTCTCAAACCCTTTCCAAAATAGGACAAGGTCATTCAAGTAATGACCATAAATTGCCCAGAGTTCTTTGAACCTAGAATTTAAAAAGAAAAGGTCCTCCTAGTGTGCCAAAACAATGTTGGCAAATATAAGAGCACAGTATGCACCCATAGCGACACCCTGTCTTTGTTTAAAAATATGTCCTTCAAATCCAATGAAATGATTGTCCAACACAAGTTACATATAAGTTCTAATAGTCAAAACTGAACCATGGTCAAAACTGGGGTTTTTACACAAGTATTCATAGAACCATTCAAGCCCCACATCATGGGGAATGACCGAAAATAGATCATAAATATCTATAGTGACCATAATCAGTTCATCAGCATACATATCAGGCTTTATTTTTTTTAAAAAGTCCCATGAGTCTCTCACTAAACATGTTTGACCCTTTCATCAACAAATTTGGCCAAACAGAAAGTTTTTGATGCTTTTGCAGCATGTTTTGAGCTCCAAAAACTCATGAACCTCTAGACTGATTTGTCCATTTAATAATAACTCATCTAGGGTAAGATCTATATTCCTATATGCAATATTCATCTCATTACGAGACACTTCTAGATAAGTTTCACTGTAAAGCATATCAAACATCTTTGCATTATAGTTAATAACATCCATAACCACAAATCCCCCTCCCTTGTCGGGTTTCATAATTCTAATTTCATTGTTTTTTATTATTTCCTGAATTAAAGACTATTCTGCCAGTGATATATTAGTAGGGTTAATTTTATTATGTTGCCTCAAAATTTCTCTTATCTCAGTCTCACGTAATTGCTCAAACAACAATTGAAAACTAAAGGGGGGCATTGGGTGGGAAAATACTAATGCAATGTAATGCACCAGGCTCCACTGAATGTTCAATATTGTAAATGCTAAATTCAGTTTCTTACTAAAAGATTTCAGCTGTACAACAGTATCTACAATGCTAGCTTTTCTAGCAGGTACAAAATTCAGGCCTTTGGAAAAAAAGTTCCGCCCAAGCAGAATTCACTAGAATTTGGCTAAAACTGTAGATAAAAAAAATCCCCAGCTGTGTTTGTTACAATCAGATGTTGTGTTTCAGAATTTGATTCTTCACAAGGGGAAATTATGTCATTTAATTGTTTGATTACTGCTGGGGAGCATATTTAAACTTGATATGTTATATACATGGTATTCTGATGGTCTAGTTTTTGACGAAAGCGTTAAATTAAGGTGTTTTTTTTCCTGTACTACATGCTGGTGTGTGGTTTCCTGACTACCCTTGTTCTGCTTTGGTTGAGTTTCATCTTATTTTTCGTGTTTCAAAGTAGCTAAGTTTACCACAGACTCTAAATATCACAGACATCACTGTAAAGGGCTACTAGAACTAAACTGGTGTGAACTTACCAACCAACTTGCTTTTATTCAGCTATCTACTTTGCATAATATTATTTTCAAGCCTACTGCCTGCCCTGCGCTAGCCAACTTAGTCACACCTTTTACACCAAATAGATCCCAACAATCAGAAGACAAAAATCTCTTAGCTACCTCAAAACCTACAAAAAGTCAGGTCACTCTCTGTATTCATATCCTGTCTCTAAACTATGGAATTCAGTACCTATTGCTACCAGGTCTATGCCTAGCCTAACCTGGTTTAAAGCCTCTATAAAAAATCATCTCAAAAATATATAGCTCTGCTTCTGTATAAATCCAGTGAAATGTTCGACTCTTCCTCATTTTCCATGCTAGTTTCATTTTCTTCTTCTTCTGTCGCATCTCACTCCTTCACTGGCTGCAAGATCCTAATGTATATCGTAACTCCTTCTCTGTTTCTATACTATATCCTTAAGATACTGCTCAGTCTGTAATGCCTCTATTCTTCTTAACTCTCTCACTATCTTTCTGAATCCCAAACTCTTCTGCTATTATTTTCCCAACTGAAACCAACATTTTACTTTTCATGTACTATAACAACCAATGTCATACATTGTACTACCTACAAACTACTTTTGTGCACTTTCTCTATTCATAGACTATGTATATGTTGTTAGAATAACTCAAATTATTTATAATGATATAACTATATAGAATTGTCCAGATGTGTAGTATATCTTTTAACCTAGTTTACATACTATCAGTTTATTTTTGTATATTATTCCTCATGTCACTTGCATTGTTTTTGGACTATAATGTATTTGTATTGTACTGTATGTAGAGCTTTTCTCCCCAGGCCTCCACTGCAAATGGGTTTTGTAGACTTAGTCGGACCATCTCAGTAAACAAATGCCAAATAAATAAAGAAATAAAAATATGAGACTTGTAAGGCTGATAGGTCTGTAATTACCTGGGTTGGTTGTATATTCACATGGATATTATCACTGTTGTGCACCAGTCATCCATGGCAAAAGCATTCACTAAACTTAGATTAAATAATTTGAGGAATGTGTCTGCAAGTACATATTTAATACTATTAATTAAGCAACCAGGGATATTGTCAGGAAGAAATATTTTTGGTCTTGGATAGCACTTTCAGTAAATGATGATTACAGATAATTGGGGGAATAAGGGATTCCAACATTTTGAGGCTTTGAATAGAAATCTCAGTTGTGAACCCTGCACTAAATTTGTTTGCAAGGATATTGGCAGTGCTTATTGGGTCAGAATAGGAGATGTCATTATGAACAAGTTTTGAGTGATGTGGGTATGACAAAGGAAATTACTGCCAGCCCAGCTAGGTGGAATTTTGTAAATAATTATATGTCATTTGTGAATATTAATATGATTTATATAGAAATATAACAGAAGTTAATATTAATATGATTTATATATAAATGTAACAGAAGGAGATACTGCCAGCCAAGTATCTGGAATTTTGTAAATAATTATATGTCATTTGAGAATATTAATATGATTTGTGGAGAAGTGTGACAGATGGAGATACTGCCAGCCTAGCTATCTGGAATTTTGTAAATAATTATATATCATTTGTGAATATCAACATGATTCATATGCTTGTCTTAGAAATGTATTAGAACTGTACAGTATGTGTATATTAAACTGCTGGTACAGAAGTGCATGTTGAATATGGTTTGTATGGTACTGAGCTTAAAATATGTAATCATAGCATACCCTGCTTGCTTAGAACAGAAATGCATGCAAACTATTGTAATTGTGTAAATGTATAAGTTTTAAAAGTAGGAACTAGAACATAGAGGTTAACTTGCAAAACGTCAAGAAAATAGTTGAAATTAAATTGTTTTATGATTGTGATATAACAGTTAGTTTCAATGCAGCAAGGAAAGTGGATGTCTAGAACTAGGGTGCCTTCAGCATTATTTTGTAAGTGTTTTATTGTTTTATGTCTTCCAGCAGTTGCAAAGATCTGAGCAATATGTATTTTTCAAAGGGAGATGCTAAAATGCTGATCGTTTCTGACAATGGGGGTTTAGCTTGGGAACTAAAGTCAGGTGATAAAAAGTGATGTTATCCAAGCAGCAGTAATATTTGATATTAATTTAAGAACTGTCTGAAAGAGAGACAGAGTGCATTTTGTATCTTGTCTTGGACCTAGAAACATTCACTCACCACTTCTGCCTGAGTGTTGTTCTGTAAGTAAGTTTTTAAGACATAGTAACTCTTTCAGATTCAGATAGGAATATAGTAAAGTATAGCTTTAGATGTTTTATTAATTTATTTGAGACTGTCCTGCAATGTTGTTTTAAATATTTTCTGTGATTCTGAACTCTGATGTAACTGATTACTTACTGAGTATTGTCTTGTTCTTTTATTATTTATTATGAAATGTATTTAAACCTTTCAATTGTGGCTAGTCTGTTTAGATATTTAAGCTCTTACAGTACTTGCATATCTATTTGGTGACACTGTACAGGCCACTCCTTATAGCCTTGGTCTTGGTCAAACTACCATTTGGATTAATAGTGACATTACACAGTAGGATTGGCTACCCTTTGCTAAGGGCCTTAAAGTAGCTGATAAAAAGTGGCTGGTGGCAGTTGGAACTACCTTATAGTCTGGGCAGAAGGGGGCATAGCTAATAAACCTGTGCCAGCATTCCCCAGGTATGTGTGTCTGTGTTTGTATATAAATCAAACCCCAAAGTGTGTGTGTTTGTGTGTGTCAGCTACTTGGACAGGGACACAAAGCACTGGTTGGACAGAGAGGGTGAGGTTTTGACTTGACCACTCAGCTGAGATCTCAACCCTATAGCTATGCCAGTGGAGTCTTATTGGGGATCTGGAGAAAGAGGGAGAAACCATCCCAAGACTGACTGTGGTCTCTGTGTGCTCTTAAGGGAAATTGTACTTTACTGTATGTGTGCTTGTCATCCTCCCATTATGTATGTTCCCCACTGTTGCCAGCGGTGAGGATTGAGGCTCCTTGATTACTGGGCCAGTGCAGGGGCAACACAGTGTGTATTGTTTTTAACATAGCTAAAGAAGGATTCATAATTATCTTTGTCTTCATAGGCTAACCTAAGTTCGTAGGCTCTTTCAAGGGACAAATATATTTTTTAGAATGTTTTTGATATTAGCCTTGTGAAAAAGGGTTTTGGAACTACTAAATAAAGTAAAGAGTTTCTTCTATTTGTTAAATAGTTTATTTATGGAGGTAGACGACAAGAGTAGCTTGTTTTTGAATTTCCCATGAAACTTGGTTCTATTAGGGACTGCTAGCACTGTGTATTTTTCTAAATGGTGTAGAATTCTTCAGTGAAGCGAGGAACTGAAAGGAAGGAAGGAAGGAAGTGAATTTTGATATTTCCTTTCAGAGTAGGTTGAGGGTGGCATGTTTACAGTCATTAAATTTGGGTGGGTTTACTGAAGAAGATTTTAGGAGATTAAAGGAGAAAGTCATACATTTAGAGGAGATAGCAGAGGTATAGCACAAAAAGTGGTCATTATGGATGATACTGAATGTCTTGATTTACATGTTGTTATACAATGTACAAGTCTGACATGCAATGGAATGGCATTATCTAATCAGAAATAAGCTTCAGTACATATACACACACCAGTGGCATGGAATATAATGAAAATTGCAATAAATATATATATATATATATATATATATATATATATAGGTATGAGTACTAATATTTAAGGAATGTCAACCTGTGCATAGGAAGGAAGCAACCAAATCCCTGTGTAATGCTCAACAGACAAGTATAACATGAACAATGATGGAATCAAATCAATTGCAACTATCATGTATGATACCCAACATGGTAGCACAAAGTAATATTGTACTAGGACATCTAAATGACAATGATGATACAGTACAGGAAGGGAAGCATATTCATAACATATGCCATGAATATGTGAAACATGTAGGTTAAAGCTAAAAGGGGGAAGGGAGATGGACAACACAGGTTCATATCAATAAGGACATGCTGGCAACAGAACCTAGGCACAGAATAAAGCAGGACAATTCTATCTAAGGAGACACATTGCACATGCATGTGTCCACAACATAGTGTGGATGGCAAATCCTCTAAAGATACAGTGAGCCAAATGGGCAACATATGTCTCATGGGCATAGTGGCTAGGTGATGGTTATTAACATGACTGTGTATAAATTGCAAAAACACAGTAATGTCTAACTGTTACACAGGAAGAAACACAGGCACACTACAAAAGTATTTTGGATTGTCACATACACGTATGTACTGGCAAGCACATATAATACAACAGGTGCCACAATCAACACTATTAATATAAATAACACCATATATGTGTAGGACTGATCAAAGGACAGTCCTTTGAACAAAAGTACAGCACAGAAAAATGGAATAGCTACATGTAACCCATCACATATTACAAAGGTGGTTGTGTGCTGGTCATAATATGGTCATACTCATGTACATCCATGTAAAGCAGTGCATATGTACTGCAAATGCATAAACACTGACATTTATGCAAATCTGTGTATGCATGTTATTATATAAGATATAAGATATTAGCAAAAAGTTTGGATATATACTGATATAGACCAGTCACAGTATTGTCATACAAAATGCAGAATATTTGCCATTACATGCCACACACAAGGCCATTGTACCAGAGTGACAGCATGGCAAAACAATGTTACACAAATCACATATTCAAGGACCTGTCATGTTTCTGAACAGTCATAAGACAGCAAAAATCAATAAAGAAATGGGTGCAATGCATACATATGGATAGCAAATAAACACACTGGACCCACCTTGCTGTGTTATGTGAGAACTATGGGAATAAAGTAGTATGTGAGTTGCTGTCATCCCACCAAAGTATTCACTGAAACAACACAAGCAGAACAATCATGTCCCACTTGCATTCTGCTACCTGCAACAGTCGTATCTGTCACATACAGGGTCAGAGTGTATTGGACATACCAATATTATGCTGCACTGCATGCACAGGAGTCCTCACATATACAGATGTACAGAGTAGCTCTCCTGCCTATATGGAGCAATGTATGCAGTAATGACAGCATGATCATGTAAATAAAATTGGTTACTGCATGTGTAATCTGGTATGTGTCATACTGAACCAGTAACTTAATGCCACATATGACATGATATGTGCTGTGTACATTATGTATGTTAGAAAAGCATGACAGCAATATGCAATGTCTGCACAACTGTGCATATACTGTAAACAGCTGGATATGGAAATCACAATAGTGATAGTATTATGTAAATGGATCACACAGACAATACATACTGTGTTATAAGCACCCTGATGGGGGTCAGACATCATAAAAGATTTCTGTAGCAATCTCTGAAAGAAGTTGTACATGCTCTGCTCCATGTCCTGAAAGAAGTTGCCCATCAAGTCCCTCATCTGCATCTGAAAGAAGTCAGTCACTGTGACCAGGATCTGGTCACAAAAATCATTTCCCTGGTGTGGCGGTGGACATCTTCTAAGATGAGCATCTGGAATAATGGCACACGCAAGTCCTGGTTAATCATAGTTATCACTGTCCAGTCATGGCCATCATTCTGGTCCTTGGAGTTAGAGTTTCCTGGCAGTGGTCTGGCATTTCATCTTCAGTATACAATTGTTGATCCACCATGCATCCCATGCTCTGTCAAAGTTCGACACTGGAGGAAAAATATTTTATATATATAATAGGTGTTCCACCAAAATCAATGATTACATAGCATCTCATAAAAATGTCTACAATCTACATGTGATATCTATCATGTATGTGATATTACAATATTGTATGACTTTATGTAACTGTAATACTGTATGTGATGAAGGGTAGGAATTCAATCCATAATAATGTACAAAATGATCTGTAACATACATCACCTTCATGAGCAAAACAGGACTGAAATAATACACAGTCACATGGCACCTACATCATGACAAAGAGAGTGCATGATATGTAATTAACATCATCAAAACATACGAGACAGGACATGAGAAATGTTTGCTCAAGGTATATCACACTACAGAACATTTTTCATTACAGCACAATTGTCAGAAGCTATGTCCCATAGGTTTTATTTATACTTTGCATAGCAAATCATGTGATAACTCCTAAGAAAGCATTGAACTTAAATTTATACTGTTATTCACAATAAATCAATGACTATTACATTTAACTTGTAAATGCATTATGGGTAGTCTGGCATTAACATTAGTATGCCTGAAGGTCCAAAGAACACACATTTAAATCTGAAGTTTTAACTATGTTAGGGGTATTTCTGAAGAAATAAAGGTGGGCAGAGATAACACATACCTCTCTCCCTCCACAGTTCCTCAAACTGTGCATATGCTCTATGCACAATGCACAGTTTTGGGCATGATCTTTATCACCTGCAACAGAAAGGAAAACAGGATGTATTACTGCAATAGAATGTTTGTTTAATATCAGTGTATAATGACTGCTTTGTACAACAACAAAACTGTGAAAAGTAGCAAGTATATATTAGCAAGCCTTGACATGAAATACAAAAGGATGTTTAGTCATTGCTGTGTAACTCTCAGTACTGTGCACACATGAGGATTACTGGAAAAAAAGAGATACAAACGTTCAACTAACACCTTTGCTCACTCTACAAACCAGAACCCTATCTGCCTAGCTATTCCATCTTGGCTGCAAATTTATGGATTGATGGAAGGTGAAACACTCACCTATACAGATATACAGGGAAGAACTACACACAATAAAATGTGAAGATGTGTTTCTAAATTACATAACAAGTAAAAGAAAAATGCAAGTGCTGCCATGCATTGCACATTTGAACAACAAAAGTGTGCATTTATGACTGCATGTCAGCACATTGCTTACAGCAATAACAAACAACTATGACACTTCAGAGTTCAGAGTGTCATAGTTTGCAATGAAACATTTGACTGCACTTGAAACACATGAGTACACATTAAAGGAATTACTGTTCTTTTGTGATATTTAATACATACACATGTCATTTAGGTAGGAGGACAGGCAATGTAAAAAAATAATGGATTTATAACACAAACACGAGTGCATATTAAAGCAATTACTGTTCAGTTATGATATTTAATACATACTGTAACAAAAGGAAATACTGTCACCCCAGCTATCTGGAAATTTGTAAATAGTTATATGTCATTTGTGAATATTAGTATGATGCAATTGCTTGTGTTACCACTATATTAGCACTGTATTTTATGTGTGTATCATACTGCTGGCACAGAAGTATGTGTTGAACAGGTTCTATACAGTACTGAGCTAAAAAGATCTATCCATAGTGTACCCTACTGGAACATAGCAGATTAACTTGCAAAATTTAAGATTAGTTGAGATTAAAGTACTTTATTGCTGGGCCATAAACAAGATATGTTATCTTTCAGTTTCAGTCAACAGGAGACATGATGTCTATACTATGGGGATTCTCTGTGTTGCCTTGAAAGAGAGATAATTGCTAGGCTTGAGATGTAGAAGTGTTTTATTGTTTTAGGACTTCCAGGATCTGCAAACATCTGAGGAAAAGCCTTTATTTATGTATTTTTCACAGGGAGATGCTAAATGCTGGTAGTTTCTGAAAATGGGGGTTTAGCTTGGGTACTAAAGTCAGGTGACAAAAAGTGATGTCATCCAAGCTAACCCAGCAGTAATATTTAATATTAATTAAAGAACTCTCTGAGAGAGAGAAAGAAGACATTTTGTATTTTGTCTTTGACCTGGAAACATCCGCTTAGCATATCTGTCTTGCTTTGCTGTAAATAAGTTAACTAGGGTACAGTAAATTCTTTTAGATATAGTTAAGACTATAGTAAGGATTAGTTAAGATGTTTTCTGTATTTATTTGAGACTGTCCTGCAATGTTGTTTTAAATGTTTCCTGTGATTTTAAACTCTGAATTTACTGTGATGATTTACTGAGTATTTCCTTGTTTATTATTTATTATTAAATATATTTAAACCTTTCAATTGAGGTCGGTCTGTCCAGAGAAATTTAAGCTCTGAGAGTACTTGCATATCCATTTGGTGACACTGTGGACCACTCCTAATAGCCTTGCTCTTGGTCAAACTACCATTTGAATTAATAGTAAAATTGCACAGTAGGATAGGACACCCTTTGTTAAGGGCCTTAAAGTAGCTGATAAAGAAATCATTGGTGGCAGTGATAACTACGTTATAGTCTGGGCAAAAGGGGACATAGTTAGTAAACCTGTGCCAGCCTTTCCCAGGTGTGTGTGTATAAATCAAACCTCAAAGTCTGTGTGTGTGCGTGTGTGTGTGTGTGTGTGTGTGTGTGTGTGTGTGTGTGTGTGTGTGTGTGTGTGTGTGTGTGTGTGTGTGTGCATGTGTGTGCGTGTGTGTGTGTGTGTGTGTGTGTGTGTGTGTGTGTGTGTGTCAGCTACTTGGGCAGAAACACGAAGCACTGGTTGGGCAGACAGGGTGCTGGAGGTCTTGGTTTGGCCACTCAGCTGAGATCTCAACCCTGTAGCTCTTCCAGTGGGGAGTCTTATTGGGGATCTGGAGAAAGATGGAGAAACCAGCTCCAGACTGACTGTGGTCTCTGTGTGCTCTTAAGGGAAATTGCACTTTACTGTGTTTGTACTTGTCATCTTCCCAGTGTGTACGATCCCCACTGTTGCCAGTGGTGAAGATTGAGGCTCCTTGACTACTGGGCCAGTGTTGGGGCATCACATCTACACCATTTAGGTATGGATTATAACATACTGTGTAATTCAAACTATATAGGTAACATATGTATGTATTACCCAGCATTTACACATACATTATTAACAGAAGTTTGATATTTCTAGAAACTTTGGGGATAACAGAAATATCCATAGTCATCCATGGCCTAAGCACTTTAGTTGTAAGGGTGCTATGGCCATGATACATGTGTAAAAATCTGAAATGCATAACTTACTAACCAAGTATATATCTCTCATATCTGTTGTTAAGTAGGAAATGCTGAACTGGCAAGATATCCTCCAAAATAGACTACACTGATATATGAAGCTACATATAGTCATAAAACATTAACATTGGCCTACTGCTTAACCATTTGAGCTAATGGGTATCATACTTATTGTCATGTTGTAAAACTCTATATTGAGTAACGATTATATACAGATTTATGTACCTTATAACATTAGCGTGTGTCAGCACACTGAGTTCAACTGTTATAGTTTGCAAAAATAAAAATCTAAAGGTAATTTTGAAAAAAAAGAAAATAAGTCATTAATGGCATTAGTGCACAATCACGTGATTCATTACTACACATCTCCACATACAGTGGTAAACCTACAGCCATAAGTCAGAATAAGGATTACAGGTCCACACTTCTTGTACTTGAATTTAGTTTTACAAATTTCAGCATGTCAGCTATGCTGACCTGCATTTGTCCTCCATTAATGAAAGTGATTAGAATAGACATGGATATTAAAATAGTGTTGTATTTTCTATAATGTAGAGCTTACTAATGTATGCATTACTCAGCATTCCTGTATACAGAAGACTACTGTATGATGCTTCTAGAAACTTTGTGAATAATGGAGAAATGCATAGTCATCAGCAGCCCAACTGCTATAGGCCTCAGTAAATCAGAGCCATACTAGGTATGTAAAAAGCTGCACTATATAAGTTGCTAGACAGCCAGGCTTCCATATGTGATGTGCAATATTACATACATATCGGCCAATATTTGCAAATATAGGCAACAACGGGATTTGAACT
The DNA here is from genome assembly GCF_019279795.1 of Protopterus annectens. NCBI lineage: Eukaryota > Metazoa > Chordata > Ceratodontiformes > Protopteridae > Protopterus > Protopterus annectens. The sequence continues at coordinate 1,553,922,092 of NC_056729.1, read as the reverse complement.
TGCACATAAGAGATCAACAGACCCTTTGCTATATTGCTTAAATTGGAGCTAAGGGACATGATGGCTCATTACTGATTATAAAAGCAGATTTATGGAATATCAGTAATAGTTATATGTATGAGGTCTGTATGAATGTAGAGTCATAATCAGAAGTCATTCATAAAGTGCACTTCATAAAGTGTACACTGACCCAGTATAATTGCAAATAACCTCAGAATGCATTGACACGTTAATGTTAACTTTAATGAGAGGAACTTAAATTCCAAAATTTACATTACTATTATCAATACAGATATCCATAGAATACATAGTCTCAGAAACAGATATGCTTCCTAAATACATATATGATAATGTAGATGTTAAGATTGTGGATTATGTAACTTACTGTAGGCATTTGCTAGCTGGTACTGGACCTCTGCAACCCTCCGGTGAAGATCCTCTGCATCCTAATGATGTAGTCCATCATAACTGTAGTGGACCTGCAGGCCAATCCAATGGTTCCCAGTCCATCTGTGGTGCTCCCTCATAATGTGGTTCCACATACTGATCAAATTGAAGTTCCTGGAGCATGCTTGTATCCTCTGCTCTGTCCATCATAGACAGTGAGCATCTGGGTGGATTCCTCCTCGTCAAGTCCAGTGCCTGGACATGTTGAAGCCTCATCCCAGTCAACATACTCACTATTGCAGTTGAAACTTGCTGAAAGACACCTACAAGAATGATAATTGAGGTCCCACTCAGTTCGCAGGTAGCAATGGTATGAGCAGTAAATATATGAATATTACATTTTACAGTTAGCACATATAGGATGGTAGCAGACTATTGCAGAACATTGGGCATCTGTTACAGATATTCTCATTTAATGATGCTTACTGGGCAGATGCACTGAGCACCTTATACTTACAGTGAACTATTGGTTTTTCAGAACTTATGCTCACATTTGGAAATGGGATTCCAAAACACTGAATGTTAATGAACCTCTGTAGTTATTATGGTGCAAATGATTCTTATAAAAGCTGTGTGCACATAGCTAAACTCTTTTTAATTTCTCCAAGTCTTTTAGGTTTCTAATATCATGATGGGAATAGACCCCATTCCTAAGTCAAAGTATGATTAAAGTTCATGAAATTAGCATTGTTTCAATCTTTGATGTTAGCCAAAAGTGCTCTTCACAACACACACAAAGTACCCAGCACTGTCTACTTCTGCAATTTATATGGAGTTACATGTATCAGTAACATATCTACATATGATTGTAAATTATTTTTATAAGACCCATTGCTCGTACTACTGTTAGAATTGTCAAGGTATCCTTCTTCCACATTGCCTTCATTTCTGCCTGCAAATCCTGGTATTTTATGACTTTGTGTCTCTCTGTACATAAAACACTGTAGTTGCTGGGTGTAGCAATTTGAGTGATCAATGTTACTTTTGTCTTCTTTTCATGGACTACTGCATCTAGTTTTCTCACATCTGTTTTTTGAACTGTTGGTAATGGGTGATCCCATGTGAAATAAACTTCATCATTTTCTATAATGCTTTGTGGCTTATGCTTCCAATGTTTTTCAGCTTCTTCAGTATTATAATGTTTGCACAATTCCAAGTGCAACAGTCTTGGCACATTATTATGCCTCTCAGTATGCAGTCCTTCTGCCATTAGTATAACACAACCAGCAACAAGATGTGCGAATGTTTCAAGTTCTGTTTTACAAAACCTACATATGTCTGTTTCTCCCCCACATGTTCAATGGACTTTGTAAACCAACGTGTATGTAGCCCACTATCTTGGGCTGCCAGTATCTTTCTCCTTAATGTATAGCTGATTTGCAGTCAGCTTCAAAGGTAAGCTATCACCTGCTGGCTTTGTTACAGAGGTACAGATTGCTATTACCACATACCTATGTAATCATTAATCTGTTTAAATTAACTTATACATGTTTTCAGTCATTTTTGTTTTAAATTGACTCCCTTACAATCTGTCTGTTACATAAAGGAGGAGGTAGAATTTAAGAATTTGCATTACAGCTGGGTAAATGTCCATCATTGACAAGGAGATCATCCCCATATGCAGTTGTATGGATGAAAAGGAAACAGCCCAGGTGAACTATAGATATGAACAGAATGAAATATATATCTGTAGTTTTTTTCTAACTAACCTGTAATGTCTGTGGCATGTTTATGGAAACAGGAGACTTACGAGGATTTCTATAAGTTGTATGTCCACTGACTAATTTACACATGCTCTCTGATGCTTAGAAATATAGCAGCATTTGTTAGTACATTCAGTTTGATAAAGGCAAGATGAGGATTGCTTTGAATGTTCACTCTTTATTGTGTTGGTAGTTCATTTTTATATGCTGACTTTTCTCTTACTGTTTCTGTTTAACTTCCCATAATGTGTGTTGAGTACCATATATTGACAAGTATCATTTGTTATGATGTGTGTCACTGACTGCTGTTGCAGTTGGTATGCATCTGACATTCTTGAGGTACACATGCTCTTTCTGTTTGGATGTGCATGTAACTGTAGCAATACCATAGGTTCATATGTTTATAGGATGATACTAGGCTATTGGCCCGGAGGCCCTTATAAGCCTAGCCAAGAAATTTGCCCATGTTTCCTCAAAGTCAGCACCTGTTTCCCCTGTCCAGCAGGGACACAGGTGGGATCCCAGGGGTGTATTTATAGGTTCATAGGTTCATAGGTAGGTACTAGGCTATCTGCCCTAGGGCATTTATAAGTCTAACCAGAATGTGTTGGTTTTCGCCACCCTTTTAGACTAGATTCCTGAGCTTCTGTCCATCAGAGCCATAGAAGTGATCCCAAGAGTAAATTTACGATTTCCGATCCCCTCATCAGGATTTCTCTTGAAGAGGGTCAGCGAGGAGCTCTGCCTAACATGAACCGGGATTCTATTCCAGAGCGAGGGAAGCCTCTGGGATATGAATCTATCCCTCCAGCATGTCCTATTTATTGTTGTGCTGAGGTTTAAATCCATGGAGCATGTAGCTCTAATGGATTTGGCTTTCTTGAGTTGGAGCATGTCCATCAATTCTGGGTTAGACATGGCCTTGTATGTCAGGCAGAGATCGCCTCTGAGTAGGTGGTAAGCAACTGAGTAGAGCTGGAGTTTCTTTAGTCGAGTAGCAATGGCATCTGTTTGAGGCCCACGATCCTCTTGGTGAGGTACTTTTGAGGTCTCTCCAGCTGTTGCAGGTGTCGGGTAAGATACATCCCAAATGGGGCATTGTACTCAATTAAGGGCCTGATGAGCGATGAGTACAGGGGCACAATGACCTCTCTTGATCTAGATGTGAACCCTTTTGTGATTAGGTGAGCTATATAGAAGGTTTATCTAACCACTTTGGCAATGTGGTTGTCAAAGGAGAGGCTACTATCTACTTGGGTCCCCAGATCCCTAATTACTTTTTCCGTACTTAGTGGATTACCAAGTGGTAGTTTGTGGGCACTTTGTTTTTCCCAAATGGGATGACTATGCACTTCTTGGCATTTAGCTGAAGGCCATGGTTTTGACACCAGGTATCCATCTCTGTAAGACCCTTGTGGAGGATTATGGCTTCCAGCTTGCAATCATCTGTGAACTTGGTCAGCCATAGTCCTCCCATGCTTGCCTGTACCTCAGAGACGTATATACCAAACAAGAGGGGTCCCAGGACTGAGCCCTGTGGGACACCACTTGTAACTGGTTTAGAGTCGGACATGGCACCCGCAACTCTGACCATGTGAGTTCTATCCCTGAGCCAGTTTGCAACCCATCTTGTGACATATGGGTTGATATTTAAGCTGATAAGCTTATTTATGATGCCAGAGTGGGGTATTGTGTCAAAGGCCTTTGCGAGGTCCAGGTAGGCTGTGTGGACTACCTTTCCCTCATCTATGGCTTTGGTAGCTATTTCAAAAAAGTCAACTAGGTTTAGGAGGCAAGATCTGCCTTTAACAAAGCCGAGTTGGGCAGGGTCCAGTTCCTGGAGGTTCCCAATGTCTTTGTTTATGAGATCCATGATGATGCACTCCATAGCCTTGCAGATCAGGCTAGTCAGGCTTATGGGGCGATAGTTCCCGGGATCCGTTGTGGCGCCACCTTTGTGGAGCAGGATAACTGTTGCTGTACGCCAAGCTTTGGGTACATAACCTGCAGTACGGCTGAGTTAGATCAGTGAGTTTATGTGAGGATTTAGTTCACACAGCCTGGGATACCATCCAGTCCCATTGATGCTGTGTTTCTTACTTTGGAAAGAGCTGCTTTCACCTGTGTGTCTGTGATGACTGGAGGACTGCATTCCTCTGGGACAGGCACAGGCCCTTTTGGAGTGGAAGGGGGGTAAAGTTTGCACTGAACCTGTCCGCCAGGATGTTGGCAATGCCCGTGGGTTCAGTGTATTTTGTACCATTTTGCACCAGCTCAGAGCAGATCTGAGAATTGCCACCTAGATTCTTGACGTAGCTAAAGAACACCTTGTGATTATCTTTAGAGTCTTTGGCAATTTTTCTTTCGAAGTTAGCCTTCGATGATTTTATGATTGAGCGAAGTTTCTTGCTAATACCGGTCAGGGATGCCTTCCCTTTTTGGGATTTTGCCCTATCATGTAATAGTTTCCTCCTTCTGTTGTATAACTTATTTATGGCCGGGGTCCACCAGTCTGGTCTCCTGTTTTTGGAGGAGTGAGCCTTGGTTTTATTTGGGATGGCACAATCCATGCATTCCTGTAGGTGCTCATAGAGTGCATTTGTAAAGGATTCTGTGGTTTGGATAGCATTTTCCATTTGCCCGGGGCCTTTGAAACTTTCCACCTTGGTCTTAAGAAGTGTGAAGTTTGCTTTTGAGAGATTTTTCACAGTGGTTTCCTTGGCTGGGGGTGGAGTTGGGATGCAGATGTCCATTGTGATTAGTTTGTGGTCTGACCTTACCAACGAGGGGTTTACCTCTGGTGTGGAACAATGATCCCCATGTTGGTGATGACCTGGTCCAATATGTTGTCCCCTCTCGTGAGAGTGTTGCCAATTGTTCCATGGTGGTTGAGTTTATAAACTCCAGGAACCTTTGAGCAAAGGAGTTGGGACTTTAGTTTTCCCAGTCAATGTTTGGGTAATGAAATCCCCTAATATCATGGTGTTTGGTGAGACCTTCATATTCTCCAATGTTCTCAGGAATGCTGAGTGGGGGTCCTGAGACAAGGTGGGTGATCTGTAGCAGGCTACAAACTGAAAAGCAGTTTTGCCCACTGTTAGTTGCACCTGGAGGGTCTCAAATGCCTTGTGCAGTGCCACTAACCTGGAGATGTGAGTATCCTAGATGAAGATGGATACTCTCCTGCCTTTAGTATTTTGGTCTGAGTTCTGGGGCTGAAAAGTATGGTATGAGTTGAATCCTGGTAGTACTGGCATGCTCTCTGGAGCCTTGAACCAGGTTTCTGTTACTGCACAGATATTGACTTTCTCCACACTGAGGAGTGCCTTGAGTGCGTTCATCTTGAGGTTTAGAGTTCTGGCATTGAGTAGCATTACTCTTAGTTTTTTTGTTTCTGGTATTGTCTATGGAGGTGGGGTTGTCTTTTGAGCCTTACCTAAAAAAGGCACTATGGGGGTGGCAAGAGCCTTAGCCAGTATTCAAAAACCCAAGGGTGACAGGTGCAAGCCATCCCTGGCAAAGCAACGTGGCTTGTCGAGCATGTCATCCCAGGCTGACAGACACTGGATCCCCTTTGAATGACACCAATAGCTTAGCCAATTGTTAAAATTGATAATTTTGTCTTTATACTGTGGCATCATTCTTGGTGAGGGCAAGATGCTACTCAGGGTCAGGGCCATACCGGCCTGGGCTACATGATCCGAGGGCACCTCTATGTCTCTTTTCATGTAGTCCAGGGAGGTACATTTCAGGTCATTCACACCATCATGGACAATGACAGAGTCATATTTGTACCTGCTGTGGAGTGACCTGAGTGCTTGTGTTATGTGGCGGATCCTGGCACCCGACAGGCAGCTTACAGTGACCTTCTCCTTGTTCAGTCTGGTGAGTGGGATGTCAGTGTGTCTGACAACAGAGTCTTCTATTACTAGTGTATTAGGTGCATTATTTAGCCTTAAGGGCTGCTTCTGTGTGGCACACTGACTTTGTGAAGTATGTGATACATGAAAGTTGTTCTGGGGTAGTGGTTGCTTGGATGTCTGCTTTGGAGGTCTCTGCTGCTTTGTAGGATTTTTATTTAGGGACTCCAAGTATGTTTTTGTGAGTTTATGTGTCATGTTTGCTTATGCACTTGGTCTATGTGAGACCGGTTGTGTGGTGCGAGTGGTTTCCTTCTCCTCCTGACTGACTGTGCCAGTCTTGGTTTGAGAGAGCTTGGCCTCCAGTTTGGCTGTATAGTTGCATCTCTCACATACATTTGAGTTTGTTGGAAGGAGGAGAGGGTTGTCTGTGTACATAAGGCAATTGTAACATTGCCTCAAGATTCCCAGATTCACCAGCTGGACTGGAGCATATACCTGAAACTGCACTTTGGACCTACCTGGATAGTTAAAAAACTGATTTATTGATTGTCCAGAATGGACGAATAGGAAGCCTTGTACTTCTGGGTAGTAAAAAGGGGGTGTAGTGCTACAGTTTGTTAGTACTTACTGAGGTATTTGAGCAAGCGCTGGGCTGTAGAAGGGAGGTAGAGTGCTTTACTTTAAGAGTTAGACTAGTTCTAAGGTAAAAATTGAAGAGCAGACTTTGTGGAGCCAGGAATAGTTTAAAACAGCTTAACCGGCGCTGCGCGACATTGTGCGAATTGAAGAGCAGACTTTGTGGAGCTGGGAATAGTTTAAAACAGCTTAACCAGCACTGCGTGATGTTGTGCAATGTGCAAAATCGTGCAAAACCACATGAATGCGGGTTTTAAGGCAGGGAGTTTGAAAGAGATAGGAAATAGCCCAAAACGGCCAATAAACTACTAGTTTCTGGGCTGAGACCACTCCTCCAGGGACAGATAGGTTGCTCAAAGCTCCCCACTCTCACTGGTGAACAGAGAAGCTTCCTCCTATCCAAGTAAGGATATGGGCAACACAGGAACTATACCACAGCCTAGAATTCAGCAAGACCTGAAAACTGGACTATTCTAGTTCAGAAAAAGGCAGGAAACAAGGATATATATATTTTTTTACAATGAAACAGAAACTAGGCAGAAAAACACTGTAAATGATTTAAATTGGCTAGCGCACTTGAGTGTGTAGCCTACAACAGTTAAACAAGGCAAAAATGACTTTTGAAGTGCAAACACAGAAAAAATGCAGAAAACAATGCTTTACAGATCTCAGATAGCTAGAAAACTCGCTTTTCCATGAGAATATGCAGTCGCACGTAGGAAGGCAGAAAAAATATGCTTATAATCTTTTTAAAGTCTTTCTTTCTCTCTCTGCTGCTTGTAGAACTCTGCAGGACACCACAAGGAGCTGTGCTGAGTCTGATGCAAGCACAAAACTGCACAAATGCGGGTTTTAAGGCAGGGCATTTGAAAGAGATAGGAAATAGCCCAAAACAGCCAATAAGCTACTAGTTTCTGGGCTGAGGCCACTCCTCCAGGGACAGATAGGCTGCTCAAAGTTCCCCATTCTCACTGGTGAACAGAGAAGCTTCCTGCTATCCAAGTAAGGAATTGGGCAACACAGGAACTATACCACAGTCTAGAATTCAGCAAGACCTGAAAACTGGACTACTCTAGTTCAGAAAAATGCAGGAAACAATGACTTTTTTTTGTTTTTCATCCAATCCTCCAGGTTCCTTTTAAAGAGGGCTAGAGAGGTAGTCTGCTTGACATGGAGAGGGAGTCTATTCCCCAGATGGAGGAGTCTTTGGGACACAAATCTATCCCACCAACAAGTTCTATTAATGTCACAGACCAGGTTGAGGCCTTGCATGCAGGTTGCTTGAGTAGAATTTGACTTATGGATATGCAAAAACTCCATCAAGGCTGGGTCTGAGATGGCCTTGTATACCAGACACAGGTCACCTCTGAGCAGTCTGTATGAAACTGAGTAGAAAGACAGGGATTTTAGCCTATCTGTATAGGATAGATGTTTGAGACCCTGGATTTTCCTGGTCAGGAACCTCTGTGGTCTCTCCAGCTACTGCATGTGCTTGGCAAGGTACATGGTGAAGGGGGCATTGTACTCTATAATGAGTCTGAGAAGGGAGGAGTACAGGGATGTTATGACCTCCTTGCTCCTGGATGAAATACCCTTACTTATGAGATGGGCCATGTAGAGAGCCTTTTGTACAATAGAAGCAATGTGGTGGTCAAAAGTTAGGTTGCTATCACCCTGGGAGCCCAAATCCTTCATGACTGATTGCGTGCTTAGTATATTGTTATTAATGTGATAATTAGTGGGGATGACATTTTCGCCAAAGGGGGTAATGATGTATTTCTTGGCATTCAGTTTGAGGCCATGCTCCTGGCACCAGTCTTTAGTTTGGCTAAGGCCCTGTTGGAGGATGTTCACATCACTAGGTGAATTTAAGACAGTGCCCAGCTTGTAGTCATCTGCAAACCTGGTCAGCCACAGACCACTGGCTTTGGCTTGTACCTCAGAAAAGTATATCCCAAGCAGTAGAGGCCCCAAGCCCAATCCTTGGGTTACCCCACTCATTACGAGTCTACTACTAGAGGTGGCTTCTCTTATTTTGACTGAGTGGGTTCTATCAGTGAGCCAGTTAGCTACCCATCTGGTAACATATAGGTTGATGCCTAGCTGGGAGAGTTTATCTATTATGCCTGAGTGGGGAATAATGTTAAAGGCTTTGGCTAGGTCAAGGTAGGTGGTGTGCACTGTCTTCCCCTCGTCCATGGCTTTGGTGACTACTTTGAAGAAGTCAACCAAGTTTAGCAAGCATGATCTTCCTTTGACAAAACCAAACTGTGTGGGGTCAAGCGTTTGGTGGCTGGCAATGTTCTTGTTTGTAAGGTCCATGATAATGCATTCAATGGCCTTGCAGATCAGGCTAGTCAGGCTGATGGGTCTATAATTGCCTGGATCAGTGGACACTCCACCTTTATGTAGCGGGATGACAGTGGCTGTCCTCCATTCAGCTGGGATGAAGCTGGTGCTCAGGCTTTGGTTGAATAGGGTGCTTAATGGAGCTGAGAGCTCATGCCTGAGTTCATATAGAATACAGCCAGGGATGTTGTTGGGTCTCATGGAGACTGCATTTTATGCCTTTGAGAGGGCATTAAAGACCTGCTCCCTGGTGATGAGGGGATGGGGCAGGTGCTGGTGATGTCCTGGTTTACTGATGGGGGGACAGGGGGTGAAGTTTTCACTGAACCTGTCTGCCAACAGGTTGGCTATATCTACAGGGTTTGTGTATGTGGTGTTATTGACCACCAGTTCAGAGCAGATTTGGGTGCTCCCTCTGAGATTGCAGACGTATGTGAAGAAGGCCCTGTTTTTGTCCTTAGAGGATGTGGCCAATTTGGACTCAAAGTTAGCCTTAGAGGATTTCACCAATGATCTCATTTGCTTATTCAGGCTAAGGAGAGATTACTTCCAACTTGGCACCTGCTCCTTCTTGGTCCTGAACAGCATTTTTTTTCCTTTGAGTATAGAGTTTGTTGTTGCTGTCTACCAGACAGGTTTACCCTTCCTTGAAGAAGATGATTTGGTCCTGTCAGGTATTGCTGAGTCTATACAGCTACCTAGGTGCTCATATAGTTTTTTGGTGTAGGCTTGGACATTAGTGCTAGTTCCAACTGAAGGAACTGTGGCGATGAAGCTGCTTATATCTGCTCTCAGGATCATGCCAGTGGCATTTTTGTAGTACAGGGTTTATGGCAGAGTAGTTATCTTTTTGCCCCTTAATTGTTGTAATATCTACTGACATAGGTTCAAATCCCACCTCTGCACATATAAACAGATTAGTGGATGATGATGTTCCTCCATATGGATTAGTGGATATGATGATGTTGTTACTTCATATGGATTACATTTTTAGACATGTTTTTTTTTTCATTTTCATTCCAATTATCTGTATATAACAGTATTATGCATGAAATGGATTATTTTGCATATCTATGCATTATAAATGAGAGACAAGCAATTCAATTTTTCATATACTTTTAACATTATCATGTCAATATGTGTGGTCCTCTATAAAGTCTAATGTATATTTATTTTTATATTTTTATTTTATTGACATTTGTTAATCGGGTTGGTCCGACTGGGCTGCAGAGCTCTTTTTCAACTTCTTAGAGCAAGAAATCTGGCTCACTCCGCTCCCCTACCCTACCCCCAATTCTCACCCACCCCCAGTACCTCTACATTTATACCCATATAAACACACCTACTTCCTCTATTCCTACCAAACTCCACCCCTTCCTTTTTACTTACCAAACTCCACCCCTTCCTTTTTACCTACCAAACTCCACCCCTTCCTCTTCCTATCCCCTCCTCCAGTCATAGTACCCACATCTAATTTCCTCACCTCCTCTCTCAACCCTCACATTCCTTATTAAAACTCTAACATGTCCATAACAATTCCATCCCTTTCTATCCAACTACTACTCCTTTTTAACCTCACCCTCATCTACCATCTCACCCAGCCTTACCTCTTCAATCACACCCTACTCCTACATACTACCTATCCTCTCCACACATCACATACCTACTATACCTACTCCATCTCTCCTGAACTTTATCCCATTAATCACTTCCTATGGTTTCATTACAAACCAATCCCTTTTCATTATACATGTATACACACTTTCCACTCCATATCCTCCACTAATCCTTTAACCCACATCCCTCAACCAAAACAACTCAAATACCTCTACTACTTAACTCAACTCCTAACTTCCATACTTTTATCCGGTGATATACACCCCAACCCAGGCCCAATCCTCTCCTCCTCAAATTCTAAATCCATTATATTTGCATCCCTTAACGCACAAAGCATAGCTAACAAAATTCCAAATCTACGTTCCTGGTTATTTCACAACAAACCAGACATCTTAGCCATTTCTGAAACCTGGCTAAAACCACATATAAAAGATTCAGAGATAGTACCACCTAACTACTCAATCATCAGATCAGACAGAACCCATAAAAAGGGAGGTGGTGTAGCCCTACTCTACTCATCCTCCCTATGTATAACTCCCTATAACAAAGCCATCCCCCAGTTCTACAAAGCAGAATTAATACTGGCTCTTCTCCAGCTGAACAAACACAAATACATATACATTGTCTCTCTTTACATTCCCCCAGGAGACAATATACCAATTCTCAAAGAAATCCTCTCCTGGCTCTCAGCTAACATTAAAAATGAAATTATAATCATGGGAGATACCAATATTAACTGGTCCTCCATTCAGTCCCCCTCTCACTCCCTTAACATCAACCTATATAACTAGTCAACTCATCAATTCCATTACTAGACCATACAAAGACTTCACCAGTGGCAGCACCCTAGATTGGATTCTAGTCTCCCACCCTCACTACTACCCAGATAGCGGAACATTACCTGACTCCCTCAGTGGCCACCTTCCTATCTTCACTAGACGTCTTCCTTCTCCCTTACAAGTCACTCATAATTATATTACTTCCCGATGCCACAAAAACTTTAACCCAGAAGCCTTCTGCAATTCCCTAAAATCACTTCACTGGTACCCCTTAAAAACTCTACCCCTTGATGATGCAATCATTCACTTTAATACCACATTCCTAAACCTTCGAGATACTCATGCTCCTTCAAAAACCAAAAGAATAAAAAAACAATCCACCCCCTGGTTAACTGCATACACCCTAACCTCCATGCGATTTAGAGACAAAGCCTGGACACAGTATCAAAAGAACAAATCTATATCTTCCCTCAATGAATACAAAACTCTTCGTAACTCAGTTAAAAAACTTATCTCTACAGACCGTCGTAACTACTTCACCCGACTCCAAACAAATCACAAAACTAACCCTCAAAAATTCTGGCGGGGTATAACTATGCTCCTAAAACCCGGAACCACAGAAAACCCTACCCCCTGCCCAAATGTAGATGACACAGATCTTGCTACCCAATTCAATTCCTTCTTCATAGACTCTATCACCAAACTTACCTCCTCTTTCTCAAATAACATTCCTTCTCCTACCTCCACTTCTCCGAACTCTTCTCCCACCTCTCCTCTTGCTTCTCCCCCTCCAACTTCTCCCACTTCTCGTCAGACTTCTCCCCTTCCAACTTCTCCCACCCCTCTTCTTGCTTCTCCCCTCCAACTTCCCCCATTCACACCACACCCCCACCTTTCTCCTTAACTCCTATTCCTACATCCACCATATATAAACTCCTGAAACAACTAAAACCATGCACCAATGCCCCAGATAACATTCCCTCATATTACCTTAGCATAGCTGCAGAAGCCATTGCCCTCCCTATCAGCATACTAATTAACCGCTCTATCCAAGAAAGTACTGTTCCTCAAATCTGGAAAAAAGCTTACATCATTCCCCTACACAAAGGTGGTAACAATAATAACATTACCAATTTCCGTCCCATAGCCATCCTGTCTCCCCTTTCAAAAGTTCTAGAAAAATGTATCCATCTACAGCTCCTTCCCCATCTTCTGGACAACAATCTATTAACTCCCACACAGCATGGATTCAGACCCCATCATAGCATCATGACCACTCTCCTATCCTTCCTTGAAACACTGAATAAAGCAAGAGACGCTGGCTTCACTGTATCTACCATCCTACTTGATCTCTCTAAAGCCTTCGACACTACCTCTCATAACCTACTTCTTACTAAGCTATCTAACCTAAACCTTACCCCCTCTTCCCTACATTGGTTTACTTAGCTATCTCTCTAATAGGCAACAAGCCATCAAATGGAAAAAAGCCACCTCCTCCTTCCTCAACACCCCTACAGGTGTTCCACAAAGTTCCATTTTAGGTCCACTCCTCTTCAATATCTTTATTAATGACTTCTACCACTCTATCCCCCTTGCAAACATTATTCAGTATGCAGACGACTCCACAATCATTTGTGCTTCCTCATCTATCCCAACTCTTCCAAAACTCACCCAAGACTCTTTCACCACCACAGAACAATGGATGAAAGACAACCATCTTGCACTCAATGCTGCTAAAACCAAACTTATGATATTTAGCCCCTCCAAAACAAGTTACTTTGATAGATCTCTATTCACTATCACCAGCCAAAACAACACATCTCTTGAGCTGGTATCTGAAGCCAAACTACTGGGTGTCCAAATTGATGACAAGCTCAAATTCAACTCCCATCTGCTACTATCAAAAATTGGGCATGCTCTACCGTCACAATCGGTTCCTCACCTCAACTACCAAAATTACTCTCTCTACCACATTCCTCCTTCCCTCCTTTCTCTATGGTGCCCCTCTTCTTACAAACCTACAATCTTCTCTGAAAACCAAGCTGTCCTCTTGTTACAATAAAATAGCCAGATTCACCACCAGTAACAAATTATCCACCCATCACTGTGAACCTCTCTTCCAACTCAACTGGCTAGAGCTTCCTAACTACCTCTCCTACACTCAGCTCACCTATGCACATAAACTCATTTTCCAGCCATCCCTCTGTCCCTCTCTCTCATTTACCTTCAAAATGCAAACAACTCAAAGACTTCTAAGATCTAATAATCAAAACTTCATTGAAGTTTACAGACCCTTACACCCTCCTGGACAAAACCTCCTGTCCTTCTCACTAGCACGCCTATGGAACTCCCTTCCCCCCTGCATTCGAACCATTACCAACCTACCATCCTTTAAAAAAATCCCTACACTCTCATCTAAAATCCTCTTGGGAATGCTCCTGTACACATCCCTCATAACCTACTCGCTACTCCCAACACTTCTCCTCTTTTCCTTTTTCTCAAAACCTAACCAGCAAATTCATGCTGGCTTCTAGCATATAACTCCTTATTTGTAACCTGCAATCTTACAATGTTTTTCTTTAATTTCTCATGTAAACTATGTGTGTAACATAACCTTTGTATAATCTGTATGTGGACTATAATCTTTGTATTATCTGTATGTGGAGCTTTTCTCCCCAGGACTTCACTGAAAACGGGTTCTTTAGGCCCAATGGACTATCCTGGTTAAACAACTGCAAATAAATAAAATAAATAAATAATAAAGGCCCAAAAGTAGGGACAATTTTTAAATATTGCTCTTACAAACTTAGAAAGTTGACAGAGTAACAGATTTTGCATTGCCATGCATTTTCTGAAGGGTATGAAGTCTGAAACTCAAATGCCTGTCATAATTTTCTACTTCAGTCTTTAATGATTTGCCACTAATATGCCGGAAAACTACAATTTTATGAAAAATGGACCAAAAATATGAGGCAAAAATCTATACATTCTGAGAAAATCTGTACAGTTGAGAGGTATGGTGGAGACCCAAGGAGAAAAGCTCCACATAAATATCAGATACATAACAAACAAGATTTCAAGGTATTAACATACAGATATAAACATACTTGTAAAAAAGGATTACATCTTACATATGAATATATTACAGTACAATAGCAAAGTTGTGGTTCCAGGCAGCTCTGATACAAGTTAGCGATATAAAATGTAATGTGAAAGTTAGATTCTGAGTGACCATTACCAGCTGTGGTGATTACTGAGCTGGAAGACTATCTAAATACCAAATAGAAAGAGCAGATAGTAGGAAGGTGAAAGGGCTGAGCAGAAAAAGGGGAAGTGGAGAAGGAGAAGTTTAGGTTGGGTGGGACAGAGACAGGTCCAGGATTTAGCAAAATGGTCCTTTAGATGTTTTTTTTGAAATTGAGGGGTTACTGTTTGTTCATACAGAGACAGGGGAAGTTTGTTCCAGGCAGTGGTGATGGAGTGGCAGTATAGAAGTTTGCCAATATTTTTATTTGGTTTATACTGTAGATGTCTAGAAGTTATAGTTCTGTACCTCAAAGGTTATGCTTAGGAGAGTAGGGAGTGATGAGGTCAGAGAGGGTGGGGCAGTGGGACAATTAATTTAAGAGAGAGTGGGTGAGATGGAGTTGGGGAAGGAGGAGTTGGTTGCAGAATTCTAGCCATTGGAGGTTTTGTAAAGCTGTGCAGTGGTGAGAATGGTAAGGAAGGTTGGCAGCAAATATGCTTTTTTGTTGTATGTGGTTTCAGGTTTAGCTATTAGATTGGATTGTATATAGGTAAGAACGGGGGCTGCATAAAGTAATATAGGGAGAAGGAAAGTCTGTGCAATGGAGTGTTTAGCGCTATTAGTGGGGTATTTTTTATATAAGAGACCAGGTTTGCGGTGGGTCTTTCTGATGGTTTGCTGTATATGTATATCGAACTTCAGTTGGCCATTTATGATTATGCCAAGGAGTTCAGTGTGTGGTTCAATAGAGATAAGTGCATTATTAAGAGAGGATACTGTGAAGCTATGTTTGTGATGCTGTAGAGATTTGGGGAGGAAGAGTGAGAGGTTTGTTTTTTTTTAGGATTTAGGAGTAGCTGATTATTGGTTAACCAAGTTTTGACAGAAAGGACGGAATCTTGAGTACGAGCAAGAGCAATATCACCTTAGCTTCCAGATGTCAGTCAGAACTAGAGAAGACAATCTCTCACAAAGACAGAATGAAATTGTAATCAAGGCTCTGTGCCAACATGGCCACAACCTTCTTGGACAGGCAGGCAATAGTGTCTGGAAGAATCAAGCATAGACAGATCAGTGCTGAGGTGGACAAAATAGATCTTTGGAGGCCTATCGGTGACATTGGTCTGACATGATCCTCAATGCAGGCAACAGATTCCTTCATTAGGAAAGGGCAATGAGTGTCACTGGAGGTTTGCCATCCTTGTCTCCCTCCAATGAGATAATGGTGTTCCTGGCCTCACATCATACCACCCGTTAGGATCTCTACATACCCAGGGTAGGTATTGAAGCAGGTAGATCAGGATGTACAGTTATTTCCTCCCTTCACAAATACTGCAGCATACACCATTTCTCATTAAAGAACATTAATTCACAATTATTACCATATTGTTATAGTTGTGTTCCAGCAGCAGAAGTTACCTGTGAATGTGGAAACATACCTGATGTGGATGCACAACATAAGTGTTAGAGCCTGTTATCTTCCCACACAGTACATACATAACACTGTGAGAAACATGTGTATTGCTGTTTTTTCAACTGCATAGCTCCCTCAACATCTGCACAACAACAACACATATTGTATAAGTGTCTCCATATACTGTTAGTGTGATCTATAGTTTTCTGTGCCTCTGCCTCCTGTCATGACTGTGGAGTATACTCATATGTTGATGTTTGTATGCCATTTGAACCTACAGATACATCATTGCAAGATGTGCCTGAAAGCTTCACATACAGACAGACCAGGTAAGGTTGTTTATCTCGTTGATATAATGCAGCACTTTTAAGCTCACCTGTGATATAGGATATTCATGTTGACTTGTTTCCTGCACAGGTACATCTGGCTGCCAATTGCACCATTTGTCACATAAGTGTCTTCATATCCTGTTAGTGTGATCCAAATTTGTTCGGTGTCTGTGCCTCCAGACATGACTGTGGAATATACTCATATGTTGATGTTTATGTGCCTTATTATATTACAGGATCCAAATTATGACAGCTGATACATTCACCAAACAGGGAGAAATTACCTGGTAAGGCATTGTATCTGTTTAGTATATTTTACAATTGAAAATCACATCTGTACCTTTCATG
The DNA here is from genome assembly GCF_019279795.1 of Protopterus annectens. Taxonomy (NCBI): domain Eukaryota; kingdom Metazoa; phylum Chordata; order Ceratodontiformes; family Protopteridae; genus Protopterus; species Protopterus annectens. Next base: position 1,553,905,360 of record NC_056729.1, on the reverse strand, counting down.
ACTGCTGTGGTCTTGTTCACTTCCCTTGGACACTAGTAATATGCACATCATCCTCACCCATCTGGTATGTGTCTATATTACTTTTTGTGTGTTATACCTTAGGTGGAATGCTACATGATGTCTGGTATGTGCTTAATGATGATGTTTGTATAATGTCTGCTGTTTCTCATGACAATGGCATTTCAACCCTCACCTCCTTGGCAGTGGAGTCACAAGAGGACATGTCAGGTAGGTTTTAGTATTTGCATTATCCTTATCTGTCATATTTGTTTGATATGTAACTAGCATGCCATATATCTGTTATTTAGGGTCCCTGAGCCACCCACAATCATCATTAGCATTGTAGTCATATAGCTGCCCCATATGTCAGTGCTATGTTGCATCATTTGATTTCTGTGAAGGTATGAGACATATGTTACTGGTCTCTTTTTGTAGCATGTCTACTGTCTGCCTCTTTCAGTAGCTGGTCCACTGATCCTAATATGGGATGCAATGTGCCTATGATAGCACAGCCCATGGCATTCAGGCCACTGAATTAGTTTTATTGTCCAGCCTGGAAGGGGACAGCCATATGGATAATGATGTTTCTTCTGATAGGGAGGATAGTGTGGTGAGATAATCTGAGGACATGGAGACATCAGATGATGGACATGATGATGACCATGGCTCACTGTCACATGTAGAGTCTGGTAATGATGGACTACACATGAGAGTGCAGCTGATGTACATGGATGTGTGTCAGAGGGTGTCAGCCTACTATTACTGGCTCATGAACACTCACAGAGTTGTCATAGATCTGACCAGCATGCACTTGCCCATGCCACTGATAGTGTGGCATACTGGCTGCATGTGGTACATGAAGGTCAGGATAGCAGGCATGGAGAGGTCATGGCAGCACTGGCTGCACAGCATGACAGAGTGAAAACTGTTGCATGCTCTGTTGAAAGCCTTGTTATAGTGGTGCTAGAGCAGTTTCATCGTACTGACCAAGTATTATATGCCCTAGTTGTACTGAGCAGATTACCTCCAGTGGGGAAGAGGCAGACCCCCTCTCATTAGGCTCACACATGGTCCTTGGACATCAATGTCTATGCTGCAACAGCCATATACATTTACTGTTGGTTACTCAGCTGAGAGCCCAGCAGTCATGTCCAGACTCTTATATCACAGTCATGCTCCTACCCATAGGTCTCCTAGAATGCAAGTGTCACCACATTCAGCTCCTCAGTAAAGAACTGTGAGTCAAGTGTTTCTAGACATAGCAAGGACAGCCAGCACCGCCATGTGAGCCATTAGTGTGGGAGCCCTAGAATGCATGAGAGTAACACTGACAGTTGATCCAATGTCTGTCCTATTGTGTCATTCTAACCTGGTGGTAATGATGACTGTTCTGCTGACCGCTGACAAATTAATCTGTAGGTGTTTTTTTCAAATGTATGATGCCACATGGCTTTTCTAATCATTTATCTGACCTCAGTGATTAGCTACAAGTAATGATATATACTACTTTTTTGTCATTGGTATATGTTAATACAGATATTGACAAGAGTAATGCTATATATGATGTCATGCTTTCATGTTTGCATCACTTGCTAGTGGACATATAGCAAGAATTTACATGGTTAACAGAATGTCATTTTGGTCATTTATCATTGACTGCTACATTACACATTTCCTTGTTGTCCACCATTCCTGCATGCAGACGTATGCCTCTGTATGCACATCTGTTTTCACTTAAGGCATTTTAATATGGTACTACACATGCCTCACCCTAAGCATTCATTGCACTTCTATGGACCTGTTTCCATTGTCAATCCCCATACTGACATGTAGATCCCATCTGTGCCTTCCCATATCTCACTAATTCTGTGCCTATATATATATATATATATATATATATATATATAAAATCACTAGTAAATCCCGAATACTTACAATACCGAAGACCAGAATCCTGAGACCAGATACTCGCAAAATGAGAAGACCGGAAGACCAGAAGCACAAATTTCAAAATTGCGACGTACGGAGATGTCAGGAGGTTAGGTAAGTATCTATGTTTGGTTGTGTTGGTTTGGGGCTTTAGTGTGTGTGTAAGTGTGTGTTGTGACTGTGATGTGTGTGTGGGGAATGTAGGTGTATGGTGGTGTTTTCGTGTGTTTGTCTGTATAGTGTGACCTTGAAGTTAGAATATTTAAGTAGGGGGATGTGGGGGGCACAACCTCCCATATGGGGGTACAGGGGGGCTTGACCCCCTGCTTTTATGTAGTGCAGGTTTGTGTGTTTGTGTTTTGGGTGAAGGTGTGCGTGTGGTGTATGTTTAGTGTAGTGTAGGGGACTTTAAATTTCGCGCTTTTGGTCTTCCGGTCTTCTCGTCTTTCGAGTATCTGTTCTCGGGATTCCAGTCTTCGGTATTGTAAGTATTCATCCTGATCAGGCATGGCTTGTGGTGCTTGTCTGTGTTTATTTTCTTTTTGGCCATTCCTTGGGATGTCTGTAATTACTCATTCTGCTGTAAGAGTTTTACTGTGTTGTAACACACTGTTGCACATCACTCAATGCTCTGTGTAATGCATCAGTGTTAATGTATAGGTCCTGTTTTTTGTGTATGTTCAGGCTAATACATTCCCATACATTTCATGGGCCTAGATTTCTTGAGTTAGTGGCTGTTTTACAGGTGTCATTTCACAGTATTTACCTGTATGATGATATTTTACCTGTCCAGTGACACCTTGTTTTGTGCACACCTCCTGTGTCCCACATATTTGCCTATATGGTTCACTTTGGTGATATACCTTGCAGACTGTCTTCCTGCACTGAAGTTTCCTCTAAGTGTTTTGTATGCATTCTTACTGGTATACCTTAATCTTATGTTATACAGACACACGTGTGTGTGTGTGTGTGTGTGTGTGTGTATATATATATATATATATATATATATATATATATATGATTTTCAATGTGGACAACTAATAGGTTATTTCCATTATTCATGCTATATGCTGCTGTTGTGGGGCAACGTGTGAACATCTTTCTTTAGTCTGTGTACATTTGTGCATGTGGCTTTTCATGAATCAAAGAGTGTGTTAGATGCTGCTGTGTTGCCTGAGCTATGACATATGGCTACATACTCTATCATCCACACCTATTTCTTCTCACCCCTGTGTCCTCCTGATCATCTTGTGACAACTCTGTTATGGCATCGTCAGACATCTGGTGTTGTTGAGGTAGGTCATCACCACCTGTGGCTAGCAAGCCAGAGTGTTTTGCTGTTATCATGTTGTGTAGCAAGGCGCACACAATAACCATCTGTGATGCCTTTTCTGGTGTGAATTATAGTGCACGCTTGGATATGCCCAGACATCTGAATCTTGCTTTCAGCATGCCAGCCATATGATGAAGGGTGCATTGTGTCACAGTGTGTGCCCTGTTGTGTGCATGCTTGGCAGAGGTTGATGGGGCTATGTATGTTGTCATTAGCCAAGGCTCCTGTGAATAACTGCAGTCACCTGTTTGTGGGAAGGAGATAAGACATATGTTGTCCTCGTGTTTAATGTTCACAGGTCAAGATTTTGCCTAAATTATAAATGTGATCCTGTACTTACTGAGTAGAAGTTCCTCAGACTGCTTTCCCTCCATGTTGTATCATCATGTTCACTACCGGGTGTGTGTTGCCATGATTTTGGTAATGAGGTCATCTGCTGAGCACACCACCTGAAATTGATTGATCGCCACCTCGTTCTGTTGATGTACTATTCAGCTTCAGGTACAGCTGAGATTTTAATTGGTAAGTGGGTACTGTCTGTTGCACTTAGGACATGGGGGAAGTTGGCTATGGCAAAGACCTCTTGCTTGGCAGTTGTTCACTCCACGATTGTCATTGAAAAGTGGATATAATTATCCACATTGATACACATTGTTGCCAGGAACTGTGAGAAGATCTGACTGGCAACTGGCTGGGACACTGCTACAGCATCTCCCATATGCTGTTAAAATGTTCCAGAGGCCAGTATACCTAAACTCAGACAAACTTTTGTTTCTTTTCAGTATTGGGTTACACTGCAGACTACAATCATACATGTAGGGTGCACATGTCCTACACGCAGCCTTCACCAACTCTCTTTCTAATCTGTTTTTACCTATTATTTCATCATCAGAGTGCTGGCTTAACTGTATCCTGGCTTGTTGCCTAGCTGGCTACCTTCTATGACAAATTTGCAGATCATCCTCTAGTAGGGCTCACAATACCCAAGTCTGATGAAGTCTATTAGATGCCAGTTGCATTTTTGTTAAAGTAAGGTTTGTGGGTTCCTCGGGATTCCCTCTGAATTTGTGGAACCTAGTGGTGTTAAGATAATGCACATATGAGGCCTGCTGAGTGCTTTCAGAAAGTTATCAGATAATTACTTTGTTGCATGTATGTTGTGGTGGGTGCATGAACTGTGTTTTGAAATCTGGTGGGAATGTGTGAAGTCCATTATTATCACACACTGAATAGATAATTACTTGGTCTTGTTTTTATGCATGTTATAGAATTGCAGCTGATGTCTTCCTTTGTTGTGCTGCACTGTTTGCAACTTTCTTTTGGAATATGACCCAGAGCAGATTATAGCCGATTTATTTTACAGAAATTAGCAGTTTAACACCATGCTTGTTGCTGACAATACAGTTGTTTTGATACCAATTTGGAGTGAATAGATGTTGCTGTCTACAGCAGAAAACAGATAAGAAAGGGAAAGAAGACAAATAACTCATGATCTGCAATTATTGGCTTTCGATATTTATGTTCATAATTCTGAATTTGTTCTTCCTTATAATATGAGGCATGAAAAAGTGAGTGGGGGTTCTTTATCTCTTCCTTTGTTCTTCTCTGTGTCTTTCTGTCTCTGCCTCTTTTCTTTCTCTACCACCCTACTTAAAAGGAATTGTATATTTACTTTATCAATATTCTTTAGTATCTTTATTCCAGAAATAGCTGCTTCCTCATGGTAATATTCTTGTTATACATTCTGTACAGGAACAGGAAGACAAGACAGGGTGTTGAAAGAAGTCCATCCATCCTAGACAAAGCCAGGTGTTCTCAGTCTGTGAAAAAAACACTCACAGCATCATGTCTTTGAAAATAGGAACTACCTTACCTGCAAAAACTACAAGGAAAGCAAGGCTTTAAGGAAGAATTATTGAGTAAAGGGGTGAAGTATGGTTGTGCAGTGTAGGAAACATATCAACAGCCTGAAAATTATGTGTAGGGCTTTCAAACCTGAATTTATTATGAAAGACAATCCCCCATAATGTTTACAAAGCAAAATCCCGCCCTTAACCTCTGCATTTTAAATCATCACATACCTAAAGTGATTTGTTCATGTACATGGTTGTATCACAGTATCTAGTGAGTTAAGTTCCTCCATGAATTTCCTTTGTTCTCAATTCATATTTATTTGAGCATTTTTTTAATAAAAAGCTTCATAAACTTTTCATTAAACCACAGTCTAAACAAATTTAGTGTATTCCTCATTACATCACGTTTAAGATTGCTAGAGGTCCGTCCATAAACTTTAATGGCTGTGTCACTGAACATGAGTGGTGGTGATCTCATTAAGGTCTACGGATGACAGTCACGCTTTCCTGTTATGATGTCACAGAACTTAAAGTTTATTTTCTAAGTTCAGTGGCATGCTCAGAAGGAAAGCACTATTTTCAAAAGCTTTTTTTTTTTTCACACTAAAGCAATGGATGAAAACATTCACCTGTGGTGCAAAATGTTGTCTGGCATTTTGTGCAACGTGATGTAGTGCAAAGGAAAGAAAATATATATGACCAATATGCTTTAAACAAGTGACACACAGTGGATCATAAGACATAGAAAAGTATTGTTTTTTGATTTTGTAATAGGGTGAGCCCCCTGCTCCTTCCAATGTAGTAGAAATCCTCCCCACAACCCAGTCTCTCCCTCCTTCTCTCTCTCTGCTATATATGGGTCTATATCATGTCGGCAAAATGGCATTACAATGAATGCCATTTCGCTGACACATATATACTGAAATAGGAAAAGAGCAAAAGCTCTGGTCAGCAATTTCTTTCCCAGGGAAATAAATCACTTGGACCGAGCTGTGACATTGTCCTTTACCCAACTGTAGTGCGATCTCAGAGTTGGTAAATTTAGTTAGGGGGTGTGGGGGGGCAACGCCCCCCACTTTGTAATGTTTTAAGTGATATATTGTGTTTTGTTGGTTCACTGATTTTTTTTCATTGGAAAAAAATCGGTGAACTGGGGTTTTGCTATTTTAAGATTTCGGTCTATATGTGTTGGCAAAACGACGTTTGCTGTATTGCTGTTTTGCTGACATAATATAGACCCATATATACACACACGCGCACAGACACACCCACACACACACAGACACACACACACACATTATATATATATATATATATATATATATATATATATATATATATATATATATATATATATATAAATCCAGGAAAAGATTGAAATCAATTGCAAAACTCACCTTCTCCCTCTTCCCCAGGTGTAACACAGCACTCACTATGTGACCAGGTCAGAGCTGATATTCCCTTAACTCAAACACAGTTACAATCATCCTGCTATGACATCCAGAGCTGTAATAGCACTTCATAAACAAAAGGTTTTCCTATAAAAATTAATGGGCGTTACCGAAGTGTGGATAATACAAAGGCAATTCCAAACTTGTGATATTCTGTTTTAAGTTTTTAATTTCATTTTTAATACCTCACAGTTTTATACTGTCAGTTAGAATATGTAAGAGTAACCCCTTTCTTCTGTTTGCCTTATATTTGTAATCAATAATAATGGACAGCAAAGGACATATTTTTCCAATCTAGCATAGATCTTAAGTAGTACAGTGTAATGAGGTAAGGAATAAATTTGTCATCTGAACATATTTTAGCTGTATGCATGACCAAAGAGTTGTGCAAAGCTACAGACAGAGAGAAAAGTATGGATTAATAATGGAAAAGGCCTAGAAACGTTAAAAAATATATATATATATAAATATATATATATATATATATATATATATATATATACATATTTTATTTATTTTTTTTAATAAACTGATTACTGTTATCTGGAAAAAATTAAGATGCCTACCAAATGTTTTTGCTATTGTAATCAGTCTTGCTTTTGAGCAGGTTTGGCAGATTATCATTCTTGTAAAATGAATCTAAAATAGCAAATTTCAGTATGATGCACAATCACATTGTGTAAATCTCCATGAAATGCCACAGATTAGGTCTAGTGGAATGTTGCAGGAAGCAACACAGTAAAAAAAAGAGACAGAAGGGAGATAGAAAAAAGTTAGAGAAGAAAGGATTAAGTGCTGTCCCTCCCTTTTCCCTAAAATAGACCTAAGTATCTGAGTCAGGACATCTCTGTTGATGTGCTAAACCTGGCCAGAGGGGTAGCACTTCATGATGCTTCAGGCTTCAGTTTCTCTGTCTCTTATCACAAAGATTTCTGCCACCAAACCAAAAAACTTAGTATCTGTAAACATGGTTGCAGTTATACCATGCTACATGGACATAGTACAACAGAGAATGAGTCTGTGTTCTATCAGAAGGTGGAAAGCATGGCTGCAACGGGCATTAAGTGGTTTCTTCTATGCCAATTCCTGCTAACCTTACTGCATTAACAAATGTTGGGTCTTTATTAAAAATGCCAGTCATTTCCAATGAATGATTTGTTTAAATGATATTAGCTGACTGAAAACAGCTTTAATTCTGTGATGATTACTTTAGCTTATTTTAGTGTTAACATACATAACTGACCATAAAATAATCATCACCATGTATTAATAAAAAGACAGTCAGTTGTAAAAATGGTAGCTTCTGCGAGTACAATTACTCCAAAGTAAATTCTTTGAAAAGAACATTCAGCACTAATGGAATTTGTACCTTACCCCACTGTTGTGTGTCCTCGGAGTTGGTATATAAAAGTCTGGGGGTTGGAAAGTATCGCCCTCATAGGGGATGGAGTAAGTGTTTGTTCCTCTGTAGGAAACATGCTTTGTATTTTGTTAAAAAAATGATTGTTAGTGATTTAATTTTGCAGTAATTGTACTTGCTGGAATTTCTTCTGTGAATCAACATTCATCCATTGATCTTATCTTTCGGCTTTTCCCGGTAAGGGGTCACCACAGCGGAACCCTGGTCCGCTAATGATTGGCAGTAGATTTTTACAAAATGCCGAGGTGCCAGCTCGACACCCAACCTTCAACGAAGGCACATCCATTTATGCATGCATGTCTTTCGAATGCTACCCAACCACGGGGAGGATATGCAGACTCCACACAGAAGGCACTCCCAAGCCCAGCCAAGAATCGAACGGGAGAACCGCTTGCTGTGAGGTAACAATGCTACCGCTGTACCACCACGGCATGTCATCCACTGATAATGCCTAAAAAAGTATCAATATGTCCCTAGTACAACAAAGTCTCAATTACACTAACTAAACAGCATAAATAGTATACAAATGTTTTGTAGCTGACAATCATGATTTTCAAATGTTGATCTTTTTCTGGGAAGTCAGAGGCCGTTCCACTCATCTACCTTAATTCAGCCTCAGGAACTCTCCTTGAACCTAAAACTTGACCCAAGAAGTATTCCACTGTGACACCCCTGTACTGGCCCAGTAATCAAGGAGCCTCAATCCTCACCACTGCCAACAGTAGAGGACGTACACACTGGGAGGATGATAAGTACACACACAGTAGAGTGCAATTTCCCTTAAGAGCACACAGAGACCACAGTCAGTTTGGGGCTGGTTTCTCTCTTTTTCTCCAGATCTCCAATAAGAATTCCCACTGGCACAGCTATAGGGTTGAGATCTCAGCTGAGTGGCCAAGCCAAGACCTCCAGCATCCTCTCTGTCCAACCAGGGCTTCATGTCCCTGCCAAAGTAGCTGACACACACACACTTTGAGGTTTGATTTAGATACAAACACACACATGCTCCTGGGAAAGGCTGGAATAGGTTTACTAGCTATGCCCCCTTCTGCCCAGACTATAAGACAGTTACCACTGCCACCAATCACTCTTATCAGCTACTTTTAAGGCCCTTAACAAAGGGTGTCCAATCTTAATGTGTAATTTGACTATTATTCCAAATGGTAGTCTGACCAAGCAAGGCTACTGGAGTGGCCTGTACAGTGTCACCAAATAGATATGTAAGTACTCTAAGAGCTTAAATATGTCTCATAAATATTAGCCACAACGATAGGTTGAAATATATTTAATAATAAATAATAAATGAACCAGACAATACTCAGCAAATCAACACAGTTACTTCAGAGTTCAAAATCACAAGAAATATTTTAAAACAACATTGCAGGGCAGTCTCAAATAAATACAGAAAACATCTAAACTAATCTTTATTATATTCCTTTCTATATCTAAAAGAGATACTATGCCCTAAATCTTACTTACAGCAAGGCAGCTGCATAGTACAGCTGGAGCATGCTCAGTTAGGGAATTAAGTGAATGGGCAGCCGCATGTACTCTTCGCAGGTGTTACGCAATATGAGAATGTTTGAATCAGGCTACCATGCAACTTCCATAATAGCAAGCATGTCCATGATGTGCAGAGACCTAATTTATATAGGCCATACCCAAGAATTTCCACATTTGCATGTGACACAGCAAACAAAATGCTGCTCACTTGTAACTTGCTGTCCTTTTGAGCAGCAGCATGTTAAGAACCTTTTTACCCTTGTGTGCTGCTCAAGACCTGACATAGTATGGACATTTTTGAAAACTGCCCATAGATTACCTAGCGTGACATTACAGGATAAATAACTTGAGGCAGTTACTCCCGAAGAAAAAGGTAGCAGAATATCTTGTAGTGTGCAAGATCTAAGGTGGCATGTATTTACCAATTGTAGAAATGTTACAAATGATGAAATTAAAGGTCTTCTTTACTGGATGATTAGTAATTAAAGCTTTGTGATGCTTAGATTTCAGAAAATGTTCTCAGACAATTCTTTGCTGGGGACATGTAAAATAGCAGCAGGATCTGGAAGGAGCACTTAAGACTGGTGATATTACATATAGTTATTCAGAACAACACAAAGAAAGCACAGTGTACAGGCATTTACTGTATTATGGCATAAAATCAGTATTACACTAAACCTTTCTTAATATCTTAATAAACAACACTGCAGATAAAAGGGAAAGTGTATATATATTTTTTTTAAACAGAACTATATCCCACAGTGGAGGATGTAATAAAATAAAGACTAGAGTTAGAAAGAGAACTTTTATTGGGTCTTAACTAATATTCAGCAAAGAAAAGAAAAAAAGGAGTAAAGTGACAGCATGCAGACTAGAATTATATGAAGGTAAAAGAACTGTATGAAGGTAAAATCTTACTTGCTACCATGTGCAAGGTGTAATTATACCACATAATGGGTAGAAGGTAACAGATCCAATGGTGCAGCCATACCTGTTAGCAGATACAAGACATAATCTTACTTATAGAAACAGAAAAGAAACGGCTGCGGGTAAAACCAAGGTGCAAGAAAATAAGTAATAATGTAGACACAATGCACCAAGGTAACACACAATAGTGTTTAATAAAAATAATAAATAAAAACAGGGGTGAGCGCTTTCGCAACAATAGTTGCTTCATCAGACAAAGATAAAGTGCATTTCATTGCTTAAATAGGTAAAAAGAAGCCAATTATCTCATCAATTAATGAGGTCATATTCCAAAAGTTATTTAAAAGGACAGTTACAAAATAGAGTATAGATAATGTAATAAAAAACATAGAAAACTGTATAAAATACATTTGGATCTGCGTAAAATATATCTACATAGAATATATTGTCTAAAAAGGTAAAAAATGTCAGTGCTTAAGGCGTCTGGCTTTTAAAAATGGAATCAGAGAGGTAGTGCCATTAAGGCCTGGATATCTTTTTGCATTAAGTTTAAGTATCCATTTCTGTTCATGGTTCTCTGCAACATTTTCTATGTCTCCTCCTCTCAAACTTCTGTGTATGTGTTGCAAGACAAAAAATTTGAAAGAATGAGAAGAATCTGTACACATAACATGATTAGCAAGTGCATTTGTTTGCTTATTGTTTCTGATGCCACGGATATGCTCTAAAATTCTGTCTTTAAATAGCCTATTGGTTTTGCCAACATAGAAGGCAGGACATTGCTGACAGAAACAAAAGTAAACGACATCAGTAGTCTTGCAATCTGAATATGTGTTGGAATATAGCTTAAAATGCCTGGTTGGGTGGAAATATATGTTTTTGCTATAAATATATGGGCATGCACTACAATATCTACATGGGAAAGTACCCTGACGGGTGGAAATACATGTGGTATTGCGTGGTTCTCTATTACACAGATACTGTTTAGGTGACCTGTTGTTCCTAAAACTAAAGCATGGAGTATTGCCAATTGTAGCATTAAGGTTAGGGACCTCTTGTAACAAATGCCAATGTCTCCTAACAACATCAATATACTGGTTAATGTTGCTAGCAAATTGAAAAACGACTCTAAAATCATTACTAGTCAGAATGACATTGTTTACATTGGCATCATTCTTAGTAGAGTGAAAATAGGGTCTACATCTAGTATGTCTCAGTTGCCAAGCATTGGAGATAGTTGTATCAATATCAGCACCTTGATATCCCCTTTCCAGAAAAATCACATTTTAAACTATTAAGTGCAATCACTGCATCCTCATCTTTATCATGTAGTATTAGAGTCCTAAAGACCTTTCCTTTAAGTACATTCTTTGGTATTTGTCTAGGGTGCATGCTGGATTTGTGCAAGAGTGTATTTTTTATGGTTGGTTTAGAGTAAATTGTGCTATTTAACTGATTTGAATGAGATCTGGTAATGTGTATATCAAGAAAGGTGATATCAGTGGCAGGGATCTGATGAGAAAATTTCAGAAAATCAGTGGTGGTATGTAAGTAATGTAGAAATGAAGTAAAATCTGAGCCATTGCCCTTCCACAACATGAAGACATCGTCTACAAAGTGTACGTACCAGAGTACTTGTCCTAGAAAGGGGTTTCTGTCAGATAGGATATTTACCTCTTCCCAACAGAGTAACGCTAGGTTGGCATAGCTATTGGCACATGGAGTCCCCATGGCCACGCCAACCTTCTGTAGAAAAAACTGTTCTTGGAACGTAACAATGTTATTTTCCAAGATAATTTCTAGTAAACTGCATATCATTTGAATTTTGCTATTGTTAAAACACTTATTAACTGTCAGAAATTCTCTTGTCATTTCAACGCCCCATGAGTTGGGTATACTAGTAAATAATGATTCTATGTCCATGGTAGCCAGGACAAAATCCATGTCCATGGCAATGCTATCCATTCTATTATGTAATCTTTCTAGGAACATCTTAGTGCCCCTTAATATAGTGTGGCAATTCTTTAAAAGGCCATGTAGGCTGCCTTCAACATATATGGAAAGGGGTTCAGTGCACCAGCCAGCCCCTGAGACTATAGGCTGCATTGGTGGCGTATAAAGATCTTTATGGACCTTGGGTAGGTCATAGATACTTGGAACAACAGGTTTAGTAATACTAAAATATTTAAAAGTGATTCATCAATTAAACCAGTGATTAGTAAATCAAAGAGCAAAAATGAGACTTTATCAATAATGGCATTTACAGCAGGTTTAGAAATGCATTGGTGTGTATCAGAGTTTCTGCTTGGTTTTTATTCGGCTAAGGGGTGCACGCGTCCATGGAGGATTCCTCTACTGAACTGTCCATGAATGGACACCACCATAATTTTTTATGAATTTTGGATATTCCAGTAAATCCACTTTTGAATATGGACTTATGTGCTGGCTTTAATGACACTCTAACCACTCAACGCATACCTGAGTTTCTTGAACAATATAAGAATTTGGAGAACTTAATGTACAAATATAAGAGGCTACAATGGCAGCGTTTGCATTTACAAGCTTCATTGGAAGCCAAGATTATCCCTCGTGGTCTCAGAATACTAAATATGCCTACCTATGGAGAAACCTATCCTGTTCTACTTCGCAAATGGCAAGAGCTTAACCTACAGTTTAGCTATAAATATATGGAACTTTTGCTGGAATTTTTCTCACCAATTGAACTTGAGCTTAAATCAGAAATCATTGCTCTAGAGTCCAATATTACTGAGAATTTCTCCCCAGACATTACTATTAATAAGATGAGCCAATTACAAGACAATATAATTGCATATGAAAGAAAGCTTCAAACAAATAAACAGTCTAAATTGAATAGAGACAAATGTGATTTTGCTAACAATAATGTCTTCTCATGGCCCAGAGAAAATGTGAATAGAACAACTCAAGTGAACTTTGTTTCCAACAGCGCCCATAACACCATCTTAAATGAGTGCAAAACTTGAGCTGCTACTTCCGGTATTATCTCCGGTCCCTCTACTGACTCGGCAGCCACAACGAAAGTACCTTTGAACACTGTATGCACTGACAGCGTTCAACAGGATGTAACTATTGTACCAAATGACAGTAAGACTTCTAACAGCATGAAAGAAAAAATGGGACATAAGACGAGGAATATACATCCACCGGTACTATCTGCAGCACCGCATGCTTTTAATAACGCTGCAACTGCGGATTCTAATGCACAGGAGAGCAGAAATGATGTAAGTGTTTTTTTAGATAGAACCAAAAAGGGCGAATTCACTCTGAAGGCAGCACTACCTTTCAGAACTCGCACAAAGAGTCTTCCGCACAATGGACAGATACCCAGGATTAACCAGATGGAAGGAACAGTTCAACTACACCAAAGGAGACACATATAACTACAGGTCTGGTTATAAATATTTCCTCTTTTGAACTTAATTCTGAACAACTTAATTTATTAAATAAGGGGTTATCATTTGTACCTGCGAGGAAGGCAGATATAACTGAAATGTTGAAAGATCTAAGGCTACTAGGGAGAAACCTATCTTTGAAATGTATGTTTCCTACAAATGTAGATAATGTGCATGATATTTATAAACATCCCAGTACATTTGTTCCAGTTAGTCCACCAGGGATTCAATGATTTATTGATATATGTAAAACTACATTCAGAGAAATATGTGTATCTGATAGTAATGATTATTCTTTTTGTAACTTGACTTCAGAAGAGCAGAGAGCCCTGCAAGAACTAAAAAAATTACACTCTCTGGTTATTAAACAAGCTGATAAAGGTGGTGGTATAGTTCTATTAGACAAAGAGCTATATGTACAACAAATGGAAAAACTTGTATTAAACTCCGATACATACCAGTGCATTTCTAAACCTGCTGTAAATGCCATTATTGATAAAGTCTCGTTTTTGCTCTTTGATTTACTAATCACTGGCTTAATTGATGAATCACTTTTTAAATATTTTAATATTACTAAACCTGTTGTTCCAAGCATCTATGGCCTACCCAAGGTCCATAAAGATCTTTATACGCCACCAATATGGCCTATAGTCTCAGGGGCTGGCTGGTGCACTGAACCCCTTTCCATATATGTCGAAGGCAGCCTACATGGCCTTTTAGAGAATTGCCACACTATATTAAGGGACACTAAGATGTTCCTAGAAAGATTACATAATAGAATAGATAGCATTGCCATGGACATGGATTTTGTCCTGGCTACCATAGACATATAATCATTATTTACTAGTATACCCAACTCATGGGGTGTTGAAATGACAAGAGAATTTCTGACAGTTAATAAGTGTTTTAACAATAGCAAAATTCAAATGATATGCAGTTTACTAGAAATTATCTTGGAAAATAACATTATTACATTCCAAGAACAGTTTTTTCTACAGAAGGTTGGCGTGGCCATGGGGACTCCATGTGCCAATAGCTATGCCAACCTAGCCTTAGTCTGTTGGGAAGAGGTAAATATCCTATCTGACAGAAGCCCCTTTCTAGGACAAGTATTCTGGTACATAAGCTTTGTAGACAATGTCTTCATGTTGTGGAAGGGCAATGGCTCAGATTTTACTTCATTTCTACATTATTTACATACCACCACTGATTTTCTGAAATTTTCTCATCAGATCTCTGCCACTGATATCACCTTTCTTGATGTACACATTACCAGATCTCATTCAAATCAGTTAAATAGCACTATTTACTCTAAACCGACCAGAAAAAATACACTCTTGCACAAATCCAGCATGCACCCTAGACACATACCAAAGAATGTACTTAAAGGAAAGGTCTTTAGGACTCTAAGACTACATGATAAAGATGAGGATGCAGTGATTGCACTTAACCATTTAAAATCTGATTTTCTGGAAAGGGGATATCAAGGTGCTGATATTGATACAACTATCTCCAATGCTTGGCAACTGAGACATACTAGATGTAGACCCTATTTTCACTCTACTAAGAATGATACCAATGTAAACAATGTCATTCAGACTAGTAATGATTTTAGAGTTGTGTTTTAATTTGCTAGCAACATTAACCAGTATACTGATGTTGTTAGGAGACACTGGCATTTGTTACAAGAGGTCCCTAACCTTAATGCTACAATTGGAATACTCCATGCTTTAGTTTTAGGAACAACAGGTCACTTAAACAGTATCTGTGTAATAGAGAACCATGCAATACCACATGTATTTCCACCCGTCAGGGTACTTTCCCATGTAGATCATGTAGTGCATGCCCATATATCTATAGCAAAAACATATATATCCATCCAACCAGGCATTTTAAGCTATATTCCAACACATATTCAGATTGCAAGACTACTGATGTTGTTTACTTTTGTTTCTGTCAGCAATGTCCTGCCTTCTATGTTGGCAAAACCAATAGGCTATTTAAAGACAGAATTTTAGAGCACATCCGTGACATCAGAAACAATAAGCAAACAAATGCACTTGCTAATCATGTTATGTGTACAGATTCTTCTCATTCTTTCAAATTTTTTGTCTTGCAACACATACACAGAAGTTTGAGAGGAGGAGACACAGAAAATGTTACAGAGAGCCGTGAACAGAAATGGATACTTAAACTTAATGCAGAAAGATATCCAGGCCTTAATGGCACTACCTCTCTGATTCCATTTTTAAAAGCCAGACACCTTAAACACTGACATTTTTTACCTTTTTAGACAATATATTATATGTAGATATATTTTACGCAGATCCAAATGTATTTTATACAGTTTTCTGTGTTTTTTATTACATTATCTATACTTTATTTTGTAACTGTTTTTTAAATAACTTTTGGAATATGACCTCATTAATTGATGAGATAATTGGCTTCTTTTTACCTATTTAAGCAATGAAATGCACTTTATCTTTGTCTGATGAAGCAACTATTGTTGTGAAAGCGCTCACCCCTGTTTTTATTTATTATTTTTATTAAACGCTACTGTGTGTTACCTTGGTGCATTGTGTCTACATTATAATCTTACTTATAACAGGATAACAGCCATGCAATGCAGTGCTGAAGTAGTAATGTGCAATGTTCTTAAAGATGAACGCATGAAAAAAAGAGGTAATGATTACACTAGATATACTAATGACACCTATCCTTTTTGCTGGTTATTCTCTAGAAGTTACATTTTTGGAAGGTTATATAGTGAACATTGTAAGAAATAGCACAGTCTCTGACAAATCATTTACAAACAGGCAGTTAAGGGTATGACTGCACATTTCATAGGAATGCAGTGAGAGAAAAGGCATGGTAGAAATTGTCACATATATCAGCAGCACTGATTACTTAGGGAATGGTAATATACAAAATCAACAAAACAGTTGTCTGTATTGAGGATGGTTAGTAACTGACTAAGGTGCAACGCACAGAAGTACTGCTTCACTACAAATGTGGTGAATGCAGGGTATGCTGGCATGGCAAAAGTAGCAAATGTCATATTTATATATACATATATATATATATATATATACATATATATATATTGAGAAAGAGAGAGAGAGAGTTCCCCTTTGAATAATCCAGTTACCAGAACATCGACTAGCAGACAGTGAGACGACATCATCAAAAACTCATAACAGTGAACTCACAGAATGGCAAAATTCACCTCCGGGAAACTAACCACTTGGACACCACTGAAAAACCTTGCCCTTTCCTCCATGTCAGTGTGATCACGGAGTTGTTATATTGAGGTAGGGGGGCACAGGGGGATGAAGCCCCTCACTCTGGAGTTTTTAGTAGTATAAAAAATAAAATTATACAAAAAAAAAACCTTCCAGAGTGGTAGCTTCACCTCCCACCCCCTCATGTAGGAGGCTCTGCTCCCATACCCCCCCCTCCTATCTTAAATATAACAACTCTGAGATTGCACTATGGTGGAGGAATGAGCAAGGTTTGTCAGTGGTGGCCAAGTGGTTAGTTTCCTGGAGGTGTATTTCGCCATTCTGGGAGTTTGCTGTTATGAGTTTTCTATGATGTTATCTCGCTGTTCTGTGAGTCAACATTTTGTAACTTCTCCCATCTTCAACTATTCAAAGGGGAAATGCCAGTGGCATGTGTGTGGATAGCATGATATACAGATTAGGATGATCCTGCAGCTCTTATGTGCTCACATGTTTGTGTATTCACCTTACAGTCATTGCTCAAAGTGGAATTTTGGCCTCATATGTACCTTAATTTAAAACACAATGTGCCATCAATGTGAAATATAATATCATGGTTTACATAGGACACTAGCAGCTTCGACTATGAGCAGACGAAGTTAAACCTGCCGAGAATAGGAATCCATGATCTGCATTCCATGAAAAAAATGTCCAAAAGACACTTTTCTTTACTGTTTTTTTTTTTTTTTTTTGCAGGGGGGTGGGCAGCCATCTGCACCCCCTCGATGTAGGGGTACCCCCCATTCCCATAACTTATATATACCATCTCTCGTGTATTGTTATGCAAAGTATTTCATTGTATAAGCTAAGATGTCTGTTTGGCTAATAAGAGCTGGCCTGCAAAATCAGGGTATAAATCTGCTTATAAGAGGGATAATTAAAACAAAGGCAGAGATGTCATGCAATCATACTGACTGAAAGAAACCATAAAATTTTAAAGGCAAGATTTGACAAATGAGTATGCCATCTCTTAGAAGGGCATGAAAAGATACTGAAAAGTTTTCTAGAAGTCAGGAGTAGAAAACAATTATGCTTCTGAAAGCAAAGTTGTCAAAGCAACAGAAATGCCAAAGAAGTGTTTAAGATATGTAGATTAACAATCAATATTATGGCACAAGTGCATACGTTTGTTACTATGGAATAAGTGCATATGTTTATCAGCATGTCACTAATATATATATATATATATATATATATATATATGACCTAGACAGCCTTTAAACTATTTGATTACATGGGGTAATGTTCTACATTCCCCATCATTTTCCTGTGAACCCTCAAATTTGTTTGGTATTTCTTCACTTTCCATTTAAACTAAACCTTACAACATTCCTGTTTTTTTTTTCATATTTTTGCTTTGTCCCTTGTATTTTTGATTTTCTAGTAAATAACTGAGAATTACAGTCAGTCAATAATGCCAGGCGTTAGAGTTCCGTACTTTATATTATTCAGAAAATCCATGTTTTTGTAAAATAGAGTAATGCTTACAAATTGATTTTGGGGCTTTGCCTCACTATTATTTTTAGCTTTATTTAGAATTATTTGGCAAAGATGCTGAGAGGTATGATTTACAACAAAATCATGGCACCATTATTTCTATTTTATTAATAATAATAAACGTAATAATAATAGTAATACGGGATGAGCTTCAGAGCTTTAAGTGGAGCGACTTGTTTCCATTCTGTAATTGGCAAGGGAAGACAGGGAGTGCTGAGTGTCTCTGACCAGAAGAATTGAGGTCAATTAACATACAAAGTCACTATCTGTATATATAACTATATAACTATAATTCAAGAAGCTCAACCTAACAAAAAAAGGAAAGTGATATTTTTAGTTAATTGCAACACAAACAATGTCAAATCTAGTGTGTTCAGGACCAGCATTAGACACATTTTTTTTCTGCCAGATACTAGTAAGATGATTTTCACAAACACTTGTTAACTGGAAAGCACAGTATGTACATTCAATGCTAGTACATTGACTAGATAGATTGCTTTTGCAGTGGATATTTCTAGATGTAAGGAATTAGGGTTGCCACCTTTTTAAATGGCCAAAGTGGGACATTTTTGGTACAAACATCAGATTTTACAGGCTGACACATACCCACAGTCAGTACAAAGGTTAGAACTTAACTTTTTGCCTAAATAAAAGCTTATTCTTGTAGCATTTTAGTTGCTTATTCTGTTTCATATAACATTTAGGTATTTTAGATACAGAATAACTGTTTTATGCAACTATTACATAAAATATAGGAAATAATTTTGTCCTAAAATCTCAGGACATTTGCTATTTTTACAATTTTGTGTCAGGACACAACTGCCAAAAGAGAGATTGTCCCTCGCAAAGTGGGGCAGGTGGTAACCCTATAAGAAATTAACAGAAAACTGGCTTCTATACAAGAAACTGTATATCCAGCTGTACGAAGCTTTCTGATTTTCTCACATAAAATAATTTCACACTATATTTTCTACTTTCAAAAAGCCGTGGTGGTGCAGCGGTAGCGTTGTCGCCTCACAGCAAGAGATTCTCCTGTTCGATTCTCGGCTGAAACACTTTCTGTGTGGAGTCTGCATGTCCTCCCCGTGGTCGAGTGGCATTCAAAAGACATTCATGAATGGGTGTGCCTTTGTTGAAGTTTGGGCATCGAGCTGGCACCTCAGCCCCATAAAAATCTACTGCCAATCATTAGTGGACCGGAGTTCTGCTGTGGTGACCCCTAACCGGGAAAAGCCAGAAGAAGAACATTCTCTACTTCCAAATATTTCCATTGACACCCCACCTTGCGCACTCTGTATAAAATGATTTGCTTGTGATCAGTATAGGTATGTGAGAAATTACTATTTCTTGACTTGAACAAATTATACATTATTTGTTTAGTTTGTTCTTTTACAAACTGATTTCTTTAAAATAGAAAGACAGAAAGGTAAAAAAATGCCATTTCTTATTCCTTTAAAATCCAGCTCTATTCCTTCAACTTCTGGTACAGTTCTACCTTGAGTTTCCCCAATATTCAGAATAGAAAAAAATCCAAAAATAGCAAAGCAGGACAGGTATACTTTATCCTACCACTACCAATGGCTTGACATGCTCTGTAGAAGTTTTTTTTTTCCTTTCTAATAATGTTTCTTTTCCATTTATATTATAAGTGATTGAACCCATGTCACCCAAGAGGAAGGTATCACGATATCCCATCTTAAAATTAAGCTTTACCCAGTTAATAAAATGAAAAATCATCTAATCAGTCAGGCTTTATCTAAACCAAACTAATTCCATCACAGTTAAAAATCTGCTATCTGTTTTCTCCATCACATTTTTGTTAGACAGACTACACATACAATTCAGGTGACTGGAGCAATTCACCCTTCTCTCAAGAAATTTACTTTCCAGTGACCAAGTGTTTCCCAGCAGCATAGTGTATTGTATAAGAATTACTGTGATAAGTCAAAAATTTTAATATATAATGGACACCGAAACAATTATGTCCAGATTGTCAGGGACCATTTTTAAAGAGATGTCCTGCAAATGCAATGAACATGTAGTCATGTGTCATCACAGATATCTTTAATAAATGAAATGTTATTATTTTCACAGATTTATTCAGTTTTAATGAGTTCTTTCAGTATGATAATTTGCAGTAAACCAACATACTAACATGCCGAAAGATATTGCCTTAAAATCAGCACACGTTGAGTGTAGCCACCTGCCTACTGAATTTGTCAATTGAATCAACTTAATACTGCAACTCTTGAAACAGATGTTTGAGTAAACTGCTGTTTTATTTCATTAAACTCACAGTTTTTTACTTATTTGTTAGTCAAATACACCCATTACATCTTCACAGAAGTTCTCCCATAATTAATTCACTGCATACTGCATTTTTTCATTCATATAATCTACAATACAAAATGCTCTTGTTTTCTCTCTGTTTTGCCTATGGGAATAAAATCATACACTAGTATGGTGGTGAGAATTAATATAATTGCTAGAATAAATGTCATTATTATAGCTACAATAACATAAAGGAGTGGTTTACCTTGTACTTGGAAATACCCTTGTAACACGCTGTGCATTTCTAATTGGTTAATAGATTGAACTTTTTTGAATAATTGTAATTTTATTAGAACTAAATATGAGAGGGTATGTTGCTGTGTTGATGCTTATAGCAATGACTACATTTCTTTTTATGTTAGATAGTTGTGCATAACTAGCTTTCACATTCACAGGATTGTTTTCTGGCCTCTAATAATAACGCCAAGGTAACTAAGCTTTGGTTTCCAAAGCAAGAGCTCCCCCACTTGGCTGATATCCATAATGCAAAGTCATGGATATAAAAAACATTTTTGTTACATAGTCTGAACTCCCTAATTGTGCGTACAGCAAAGAGAGGATTGGTGATCCTAATACTGATGTCTTTAATATAGCCATCAATTAAATAATAATGGAATTAATGTGCTGTACTTGTCATATATAGTGGTGGTGGTTTAATACAATAACCAGTAACTGTGATGTGAAGGAATGCATACAGCAGAACCGAGTGTTTTCTGCCATTCGGTTTAATAATACTGAAGCTCTGAGGTCTACAATTCTGTTACTGAATTTGATATACACACACACACACACACACACACACACACACACACACACACACACACACACACACACACCTATTACCCAGGTATCAAAACAAGTTTTTTTTTTTTATTTTAAAATTATAATAAAATTTAAAAGAGGCTATAATTGCAATAATATCTTTTTTTTTTTTTTTGCTTGGAGTTTTCACCTGTCAGTACAAAGATTCTAGTATCAGTGTATGACCTATGTTCTTTGTTTTATCATTCAACCATAATGCTGAAAGGCTGACGCCTTGCAGCTTATCCAGTGCCTACTCAGACATATATGATAAGACAGATCAACAGATATTTACATAGTAGGCAAACAGTATACCTTTCTAGCTGTTTGGTGCAGGGATTAAAAATTATAGGTGATATAGGTGAAAAATAGTCCAAAGGCTGAGCCTGAAATGGGTCCATGCAGATCATACCTCTCAAATTCTTAGCCCAAGAAATCTGGACAAAAGCCTAATATAATCGGGGACAAATGCCCAAACATAGGGACAGATTTTAAATATTGCTCTTATAAACTTAAAAAGTAGCTAGGATAACAGGATTTGTGTTAAAATGCACTTTCAAAAGGATTTGAATTTTGAAACTCAAATGTATCTCATTATGTAGTGATTTCATTCCTCACATCATCCCAGTGATTTGCCAGAAAACTACAAATTGTATAACAAACAAACCAAAATTTTGAGGCAAAAATCTTGGCATTCTGTGAAAATCTGGACAGTTGAGAGGTATGATGTGGACCAGCGCTCTACCATGCCTAACAAATATATTGTTTATGTATGTAAGTTCTTAAGTATCTGCATAACATCACTATGACAGCCATTTGTACATAATTCGGATAAAGAACTTTTTCCTTGGGAGCAGCTGTAAGTTACACAGAGCAAAATTGCTTTGAAATACAGATTATGCGAAATAAAAATAAAGTAATAACTTTAGCTATCGAAAATGGCATTTAATGCTGAAGACTGTGACGTGGAGAATAGGACCCCTGACTATCTCCTAATCATCTCAAGTTCGGTTACCAACTCAGATGATGGAGGACTCAGATAGGATCAAGGAAGATTGTGAGTCTCTCCTCTCATTTCTTGGGTGAGGGTAGTGCTTGTAGTGACAGAACTCCCCAGTGGAGACTGGCATATGTTTCTATGGCCACAAGCAAGTTGACAGACATTAGTCACAAGGTTTGAAGTGGCAGAACTAATGTCCAGTGTGGCCATGAAACTCACAGCTCCATCTCAGTTAAATATTCCCTTCCCACATATTGCAGAAGGAATCATCTAGCCAGCCAAACATATGATGCCTTCTCTTCTCACTGGCAAATCACACCATACTGATTGCAATTAACCAGACCTAATTAATCAAAGTAAATTAAATTTACAGCTCTGCATTAAGCCATACTTTAATTAAAGTAAAGTATATAACTCTCTTGTTGGAAATTAAAGCTTTTCCTGAGAAGCTTATTGAATAAAAAAAGCATAAATGAACAAAATCCTTTCTTTTTCTCTTTCTCTTTCTCTCGATCCAGTCTTCATTGGTCTGTCAAAGTGAAGTCATTCACTAATGTAAATGTTCAAAACAGGCAGTCTTCCATTTAGTTACAACACATTAACTCTGATGATTTCAGTCATATGTGATACCGAGATGATATGGTACTTAATTTAAAAAAGTGTATAATCAGTCAAAAGAAATAAAATGCAAGTGATTTGCATCACTGCCTTTATGGCACAACACAGAAATTAATGTATGATAATAATTTCACAGTCAATATGTCAATATTCATGGGTGGCTGGCCAGCTAGGAAACCGGATGTATGTCAGCCACAAATATATCATGTAGGCAACGCAAACAGGAGCAAGGAACAGCGATAGCATATCTAATACTAGTATGACCCATAGGAAAAACAATGTGGTTTGTCACAATGCATTGTTGTCTGAGTCCTATCGACTTTCAGAATGAACCATGAAAACCAGCTAAAATTTGAAGCTTTGGTAGAGGTCTGTGATTTTACAAGTTAGTCACATAGTTATCTATGTATAGCAGAAGAGCAAAATGCATTTTATAACAATATGTGTGACAATAAGTATTTTAATAAACTACTTTTTTCTTATAGAAATTGACATATCCAAGTGTGTGAATAGTTTATCCTGACTTTTGCTTTTTTATTTTTATTTTTTTTTATTTAATTAATTTATCAGTTACCAAAATATAACAAACCCTGGCAATTATTTACATGCATTTAAATTATTTTCAGTAACAAGATTTTTAAACTTCATTTAAAATGATATTGAGATGGATTCTGCAAGCCTTGCACAGCATGCAGGATTAGTGCAGTAGCTCTAGTAGGCAATATGTCTGTCATGCGATACAGGAATAGCCTGTAGGGGCATGCACGAGTGCTCCTGCACTAGTCCTGCATGGATTAAGCTCCTGTATGAAAATCACCCCATTTGCAGGAGAAATCCATACAAATTAGGTGAATTTGTGATCCAAGAAGCTTGAAAGTGACGATGCAGGACTAGTGTAATCTGCAGAAATGTACTCGGTTAGTAACCAAGTACATTTCTGCAAAATCAAAACGGAGCCGTGACAGCTCCAAACAAAGGTTGCATATCAGTCAGGACGCATGCTAATGGGCAAGTATAAAGCCATTGGCATTACAAACAGCATAAAAAATTTAAAAAAATCAG
The DNA here is from genome assembly GCF_019279795.1 of Protopterus annectens. Lineage (NCBI taxonomy): Eukaryota > Metazoa > Chordata > Ceratodontiformes > Protopteridae > Protopterus > Protopterus annectens. The sequence continues at coordinate 1,553,880,923 of NC_056729.1, read as the reverse complement.
CTTTTATTTATTTTAGCCGATCTTGGCTGTTTAAGCGTAGGGTAGCGGAGCGCAAACGGGATTGGGCGGGATAAGAAAATAAACCTAAAATAAGCATTCTAACTAAAATCACTATTCTGCCATTAAAGTCAATGGCAGGCAGAAGACAACATGGCCAGTGAGTAGTGGTTGCTAAGGAGGGAGGCTCAGTGTGAGACATGTAACTATGCATTAGCAGGCAAGCCTATGCAAATGAGAGGAATGATAGTGAATCCCAGTTTTCTCCAGCATGCTAGTCAGGTCCCAACAGTGTAAGATCAGGAATAGCTTGGTGCAAGCCTAGGAGTTAGCTGACATCATGGGAGTGGGGTGTCAGGCATACTGTAAGCGGATTGGAGCCCTGTGGCTTAGGTTTGCTCCAAGCTAAGCACAGCTAAGCAAGGGAGTGTGTCTAAGTCTGCCTAGCACTCTTTACATTGCCTAAGTGGGTGTGTGCGCCTCGCACCGGGTTTTAAAGGAAAAAAAAATTAAACCAGGAAATAGCAGCTCTGTGCACATTTGAGCACTCTGTTTGCACGGCGCACCCCTAGGCTTAAACAGGAAGGCAATGGGGAGGGAAAACAGCAGTAGGAAGGTAATCAAGGAGAACTAGCAAAGCTGACAGGTGAAATGTATCAGAATCAGCCAATTACACAGGCAGCAGACCAACCTAGCCCAGAACACTACTATAAACTATGCAAGCACCTTCCCCTCTGGTTTTACCCGTACTCTACACCACCAGTGTATGCAAGCAGGGAACCTTTAACAAACAAAACTACAAAATGATAGGGACTGCAGCAGGCAACATAGAACAACATGTGCAAGAGGCTGAGGGTGGTGAGGATGTGAATGCTGCCAATCAGCCCACAGTGAGGAGACGAAGAAGAGTGTACAGACCCAGGGTAACCTACCAGGGGCTACATGAGCTGGAGATAGTGAAGCACTATAGGGTAGACATTTATCTCTTACAGCAAATTGTTGAGCTGTGCTGGCCATGCCTTACACACTGAACTGACTGAGGGAAACCCATCCCAGTGGATATCAAGGCATGTGTAGGCCTAAGAATACTAGCCACAGGTACCTCCCAAAGCTCAACTTGGGATATCATGGGGATCTCACAGGCATCAGCATCCAGAGTATTCCACCAGTTCCTGGATGCCATGTCAGCACATGCCAGTGAGCACATATATTTCCTCAATACCCGTGAGGTGTTGGCCAGCAATATGCATCTCTTCCACCAAATAGCAGAATACCCTGAGGTAGTGGGTGTTATAGACTTCACACACATATGCATCAAAGCACCACCCGGTGATCAGGGTAGGGCCGACATCAACTGCAGGGGCCTCCCCTCCATCAACTGCCAGGTCATGTGTAATGCATTATAATGAATGTGTGTGACGGCTGTCCTGGAAAGTATCACAATTCCCACATTTGGCATCTGACGCAGATGTACCAGAGATTTGCCAATGGGGACATCCCCTATGGTCACCTAGTGGGGGATAGTGGTTACACATTGGAGCTGTGGCTGATGACACCCATCAGACATGCACACACACCTGAACAAGAATGCCATAATGAGGCACACGCAGAGACCAGACTTATAATTGAGCATGTGTATGGGATGATCAAGTCACAGTTCCGGTGTCTGGACACATCCTGTGGAGCCTTGCAGTACTCACCAGCTACATGCACTCAAATTGTTATGGTATGTGCCATGCTACACAATATGATCCTGTGGAAACAGCTGCAGCAGGAGCAGCACAGGGCAGGGCCTCACAGCCCCCCACCAATACCAAGGCCTGCACAGACACAGAGTGACTCGGAGGAGGAACAACCTGAGCCTGTCCCAGTAGGTAGATGGAGGCATGCTCAGTATGCCCTAGCCTTGTCAAAGAGGCAATGCATAGCACATATATTGACACAGTAAGGGACCCAGGGAATGACATCTCTCTCTGACTTGCACATACAGTAAAAGGGATGCCAAACATGACACTACCTGTGCTCAACCATGTACTATGTGCATCCGACATAGGCAGCCCTCCAGCACCATCCTCAATCTTGGCACACCCACAAGGTAAGTCAATCAACCTACCAATTGCCAAATGGAGTAGAATGTGTCGTTACCTGTATCTATGATATGGATGTGAGCATGGAAGGGAATTTAGTGGTTGAATGTTATGGCAGCAGATAGTAGACACCCATAGTGGCACCAAGACATCTGTAACATATACTGGAGTCACCACAGTAGCCAGTACTATATAGGGTGACAAAACCCACTGCAGGAAATGTGTTGGGTGACATGTGTGTCCATATGACTCACACATGCCAGTCAGGGAGGTTCACATACCAAACAACAGTCTCAGCCAGCAGGACAGGTGTAGACAAATCAAAACAGAGCCTGTGCTATGGCCTCTGAATGATGCCTATGGGTAACCTCCCCCCAGGGCTACACAGACAGACTACAGCAGGTCAGGCAGTGGGATGTTAATTCTGAAGGGTAGGAAGTCAGACACTAATATGTAGGGCAACCAAAGCTAAGACCTGAAGTACACTGATATGCCTCTAGTCAGTATGATAGGTTAGAATACAGAATGAAATGGAGTACCTGACATACCAGTACAGTCATAGCAAATGTGTGCAAGTGCCAGGTGTACCCCCCATCCTATGTAGACATGTAAAAACAGTAAGATGTGCTCCCGACAATCATGTGTAGAAATGTAGAAACAGTCAGGTGTGTCCCCTCCCCAATCCTGTTTAGAAATGTAGTAACAGTCAGATGTATCCCCCAATTCTGTGTAGAAATGTAAAAACAATCAGGTGTGTCCCCCCACAACATTATGTAGACATGTAGTAACAGTCGGGTGTGCCCCCCACTCCCATGTAGACATGTAGAAACAGTCAGGCATGCCCCCCCCACTCCTGTGTAGAAATGTATTAATAGTCAGGTGTGCCCTCCCAATCCTGTGTAGAAATGTAAAAACAGTCAGGTGTTTTCCCCCACAATCCTATGTAGAAATGTAGTAACAGTCAGGTGTGCCTCCCACACCTATGTAGACATGTGGAAACAGACAGGTCTGCCCCTTCCCCCAATCCAGTGTAGCAAAGTAGTGACACTCAGGTGTGCCCCCCCAATCCTGTGTAAAAATGTAGTAACATGTATGAGTAGGTATAATATGAGTGGAGCACAGATGCCCAGAGGTGGCCAAGGTAGCAGGGTAGGTGGGAGCATTTGCACAATATGCAAGTCTGTGTGTGTTATGTGTTTCATAATGTGCGAGAGTCTTCAGTATGCATACATGTTGAAGTAAGACCTGATGGCCATTGCCCACTAATGCTGATGACAGGGACAAACCCTCACAACTGCAGTGCCAAAGACAATCCCCACCAGTATAACGCATGCTAGCAGTAAGCCATTGTAAATGTATGGTGGTAATATGTGTCACCATCTGAAAGACTGACATTGCATGGCTGTTGGGCTAGATATACAAGCAGTGCACAGGGGAAAGTACCCCAGACATACAGTATATATTGTGTCACTGTGAAATGGCAACACCCTTGGATCTGTACATATAGGTATGCATCACAGTAACTGGACCTGTACTAGGGGATACCGGTGATGTCTGCCTGAACACCTACAGATCACAAAGGAGGTAGGACTGATGTATTAGGAATCAACTGATGTACCTGCACATGCCAGCATAACTGTAATGCCCCATGCATATCTATGTGTCAGATGCAAGTAGTGTCCATAGCACACATGCACCCACACACACAAACACCACCCACAGGCACCTCTCTGGCAATATCCCTGCTGTGAGGAATGGGTACAGTAAGACCCCACTTGTATATGACAATAACAGAAGACTGCAGCATGCAGTGCAGGTGTGTTCCTAGCTGTAGGTAGCACCCTGCCAGCATCCACACCACCTGATCAAGACTGATAGAAGGTATTGGCATGAACAACTATCACACCTACCCTGTCACCCCAGGGGAATATACTGTATGGTGGTCTGGGACTGTAGGACTGACAGAATGCAACGGCCTGCCACATCTGGCCTGCACCAACACCTAATGTCCCACAGGTGCCCGCCAAAGGCCGTTGTCTCACATGTACTGCCGATGCCTGTTATGTCATGGACACCCAAATAACAACATAACACACTCCACATAAGCCATATGCAAGGCCATATGGACAAACCACAGAAACATGTCCACCATGCCCCACTACATGAACTGTGGATCAACACTAACACACACCTGTGATGTGGTGATACCCTTAGGGAAAGTATCAGAGAATGTATGCATAATGTATGGAAGAGGTTAAAGTAACAGAGGGGGTGTGGGATCATGGGCAGCATGGAATGTGCAGGGTCCGACACCTAACTGTGTGCACACACTATACCTGGCTGCAAACACATAAATGGGTGGCTATACACCTGCCCATACACCACAATAGGGTAAATGGCCTGACCCATATCCCCTGCCTATGGCTAACCTGTGCAAATCTGTAGAGCTGTGAGGCATTGTGACAGCAAGATAAGGCCATACTGTCATGTTGATGGGCGGACAAGTATGGGATCCTCTGCCAGCACTGTACCAAGGTGCTGAACTGGATACACAAACCCAGCACCAAGTGTCTACAGCTCCCCCTCCAGAATGGCATAAATTATCATGAATACGTAGGTGTCTGCCCACAATTCCGGACAAAGCTGCAGTCACCCTTGTCCCCCAAGTCATCACTGTGAGCAGGAATGTCCACCTGACAGTACATGAGGACAGAAAACATCACTGTGTATAACAGTACACATGTCTGAATATCTCTCCTAACAGCAGTACCAGCTGAAGCAGCACAGACACAATCACCTACAGTACACACTATCCCCTGCACAGTTTATCCCCATATTGCCAGATGATTGACGGATACCCTACAGAAACAGTATGCTACCTGTAGGTGTACAACACAAAGGTCTGCACTGCAGTATAAACTACCTGGAATTGATCCACACATTCAATACAAAAGGGCATACTGGGCATGCTCACACACTTCGAGAAATGAAGGCAATGTCAGCCAACAACATACCGAAAGGCCATACTGGGCATGTTCACATACTTAAACAAATGAAGGCCATGTCTTCAAACAACAATGGACCATACATATCTGGCAGTTGCAGATGTTAGTGCAGACACTCCTCAGTACGCAGCACTCATGCTTTGCTCACACACTGGATAGAAATACAGGCATATATCCAAGGACAACACACTATAATAAGCCAAAAGTAGACATACATAGATGTGTGGAAGTTAGTGAGTGTCACAAGGGGCCATCCATTATGAGGCCTGTCCCACCCACAGAGCCAAATGTCTACAACCACATGAGGTTCGGATGTCAGTCATTGTAGACCTTAGCCACTGGTATCTGTCAGCATTACAGACTATGTGGTGCAAGTGCTAGCTGTGCAAAATGACTGTACAAAGAAGTAGTCATCTAGCAGCTGTATACACATACCTGTGGAATATAACCCTGCATGTGCCCACATGTGGTGTGTCAGCCTCTAGATGAATGGGTTATAACCCATGCACACACTGCCCTCCCTATAGCCATACTATGACAAGCCTGCTGAGGTCATCCACTTTGAAATATACCCTAGTGAAAGGTATAGGCCAGTAATCTCCATGGTGCTTCCTATAACTGCATATTGCTGTAGTGTGATAAACTAGTTAGGTAGGAGTTCTAATCCCAGACAGGGCAACTGTGTGCATGTGTGTGTCTCTGTCTGTGTAGTGAGCAATGCTTTTTTAGGCTGGTCACACTCACTACAATTCAATTGCCCTACTTTGTCAAGGCTGCTGATGTCATACACTGTGAAATACACCTTTCGGAAAGCTGTAGCCCAGTAATCCCCATGGCGCATCCTATAACTGCATACTGCTGTAGTGTGATGAACTAGTTAGGTAGGAGTTCTAACCCCAGACAGGGCAAGTGTGTGCATGTGTGTGTCTCTGTCTGTGTAGGGAGCAATGCATTTTAGCCTATCCGCACTCACTACAATTCAGATGCCATACTTTGGCAATCCTGCTGATGTCATTCATTGTGAAATACACCTTTGGGGAAAGAGTACTCCAGTAATCCTTGTGGTGTGTCCTATAACAGCTTCATGCTGTAGTGTGATATAGAACTCTGGTAGGGGTTCTACTCCCATACATGGCAGTTGTGGATGTTCTGTGTGTGTTTCAATGTCTGTGTAGGGAGCAATGCATTTTAGCTTAGCCACACTCACTTCAATTCAAATGCCCTACTTTGGCAATCCTGCTGATGTCATTCATTGTGAAATACACCTTTGGGGAAGGAGTACTTCAGTAATCATTGTGGTGCGTCCCATAACAACTTCATGCTGTAGTGTGATATAGAACTCTGGTAGGGATTCTATTTCCACACATGTCGGTTGTGGATGTTCTGTGTGTGTTTCAATGTCTGTGTAAGGAGCAATGCATTTTAGCCTAGCCAATCTCATTACATTTCAAATGCCCTAATTTGGCAATCCTGCTGATGTCATTCATTGTGAAATACACCTTTGGGGAAGGAGTACTCCAATAATCTCTGTGATATGTCCTATAACTGAGTAGTGCTGTAGTGTAATAAACTAGTTAGGTAGGAGTTCTAATCCCAGACATGATAGGTGTGTGTGTGTGTGTGTGTGTGTGTGTGTGTGTGTGTGTGTGTGTGTGTGTGTGTGTGTGTGTGTGTGTGTGTGTGTGTTTGTAACTCGTATCCTGTGTGAAGGTGATTGTGAGTGTGTAACAACTGGGGTCAATGTGGAGCAGGTTTTGCAAATTTCTTATATGGTGGCCCTAGTATATATCACAATGTCCACCATACAGGGATAACAGATGTGAAATAGCCAAGATGCTGGGGTGCAAATCCACACCCCTACATGTGACATGAAGGCCAGGCAAACAAAGTTAGCAACCCTAGTATTACCCAGAGAACACTCTCAACCCATGTCTCATACACACACACACTTGCCTAGGCAACAGCCACTATGTTGGTAGTACCCTGTATATTGCCCACTGATAGTAACCATGGTGTGATTGTAGTGGGCTACAGAGGGCATTGCACCCTGTCTATCTGTCCAGTAAGCATGTACATATTGACAGTGCACCTTCCCCATGTTCCCCACTGGACATTTGCAACACCTGTGGTGCCATCAAATGTGGCCCACAAAGCACATACCATGCCTGAAAACATGCCTTGTATGGACAGATGCCACTGACTCCAGGGAATGTTGGTATCATGCTATCAATGTAGGTGCAGGGTAAACCTGCTGTCCATTACCAGTTCCCACCACATGAGGCCAGGACTGGCACATCTGATGATAATCTGTGTACACAACATGGGCCAAACACCCCAGGTACAGTTCCACATGTCACTGTACATGCATGTGGGAGGTGTGGATATCCCAGACACCACCCATGTCATGGACTAAGGAAAACATACATGGCAAGCAATGCACAGCATTGGCCACATACAATAGTCACCCAGCTGACTGGATGGTGAATACAATACCCACCTGTGTGGGCAAATCCAGAAACTACACCCCTGAGCCCACAATGCAGACCATTGTCATGTGGGCTGATGCCAAGGTGTACCCATCACCTAGCCTTGTATAGCTGCCTGGCACAGTTGACCACTACACACCTGTGAAGCAATGCACCCATGCATGTCAGTACTGGCACCGTGTGTGTGTGTGTTTGTGTGTGTGTGTGTGTGTGTGTGTGTGTGTGTGTGTGTGTGTGTGTGTGTGTGTGTGTGTGTGTGTGTGTGTGTGGTGTGTGTGTGTGTGTGTGTGTGTGTGTGAGTGTGTGTGTGTGTGTGTGTGTGTGTGTGTGTGTGTGTGTGTGTGTGTGTGTGTGTGTGTTATATGATGTGTATGATCACATTCACACTCACCACAACCCCCATTGGCATACTAAAGCATGCTGTCCAATGTCAGACACCTCCACGTACCCTTTCCCCATATAACCTCTGTATGACCCCTGTGGTGCATATGATACCTGCACAGTAATGTGTTGTGGCAATCTCACTAGTGATGAGTTGCATTCCTGGCCCTGCCATGTGTATCATTCTGTGTGTGCCCCTGTGAGAGTGTGGCTGTGTTGATACTGGCATCTGTTCATGCGGACAGGCACTTGTACTACACCTACCATACAGCTACCATATCCCTGTTGCAGATGCCACTCACCATCACATATATGTTTTGAGGGCTCCTCAACATGTAACCTATCTGGCGCATCCAATAACTGCATAGAAATGTGATATTACTACATAGTTGTCAGGGGTTTGATACCCTGTGCTGGTAGGTGTGTGACACAAACATGCTTATGTTTTACTCTCCCACCCCTCCCTGACTTTACTTTGCCTCTGTCTGCCTCTCTCACTCCCTCTCTGGTGGATGTGGAAACCTACACCTGCTTTGCTTAGGCAGCAGCATGTGTATTTTAATTGATGCTCATGATCAACTGATGGCCTCTGCATGAATTGCAGCCCTCCTCTAGCTGATTGCATGTGGAACAGCTGTGGTAACATTCCCATTGCCAATTGCATGGAAACACACTCCAATATATAGGAACATCATGTTGGTGTTGGGCCTTTTCATTCACGGTGAGCAGGAACTCATTCTGTTGTTTGGCAAACAGCATCTCAGATGGATTGGGGATTTACCTCTAACAACAAACACTGTGGAAACAGGGCAACACACAGGAGGGGGATGTGCCTGACCTGACTACAGACTGTAAGTGCTGCTATACTGCATTTGGAGTAATGTTGGTTTAACAGGGTGTGTGTGGATATGGCTGTCCTACATGCTTTAATAACTGCCATGTCAGTATTATGTTTTTGAGGGAACCCAATATGTGGGTCATCTGCAGACTGGGCAGTGTGTGGTGCCTTTTGTTTCATGTGTTATCCACAGAGCACCTATCCGTGGACTGCAGAAGGCAGTGTGAGGATTGCAGTCTGTAGATGTGACAGCCATGAGAGTTACTGACTTCATATCCCTCATAAGACATAGGTTGCAACAAACCCTTTTACAAAAGTAAATGTATGAGGTTATCATAGGAACATGTCAATACTGGCCCTGTGTATGTGCCTCCAGCCACAACTCTGTCAACCTTTGTACATATGTCATGCAGTAAGAGGTGCATATGTGCTGTACACCATAATTAGTGACATCATAACTGATAACAAGCCTGTGAGATATCAGACTGCTACACATGCTATGTATAGTAGGGGTTATATCCGATGACATCACCTGGACATTCTGCGGTTGTGAGTACAGTACTGAGGTCTGTGTACATAAGGTGAATGTCGACAGTGTGTGTATTGATAATATGTACATTGATCTGTGTACAGACTGTGGTAGATGTCATTGTTCTTGGTCCCATTCTATCTGATGTTACATGCTGCTCCACTGTATGTTAGTCTATCGGCTTACATGTTTGTAGAGCCATACACACACATGCCCAAACTACAGACAGGCATTGGACCACACTGTGTAGTGGCCGAGTATATGTAGGGTTAGTGTGTGAGTGGCACATATGAGGATGGAGTCGAACTAATAGTCCATATACTGTAATATAACACTTGCTTACCATACATGGCTGTGGCTGTGTTTACACTGGCTATGGTTATGCACTTTCACACTGATGTATCATACTCTGTGCTGTGACATGGCTGTAGAGCCTGCTATATAGGCAGGTACATGTGCATTCCCCCATAGGAAATGTAGGCTAGTGTTGAGCCAGTCTGCCTGTAGCCTGCACAGTGCTTTGTTACATGCCTAGCAGCTTTGTGCACGTACCCAGTGAGATGTCATTTCCAGATAATTGCCAGATGTACTGCTGCTGGTCCTCCCTTAACAGTCATGTATGTCATAAAAAGCAGTGGGATGCTGTACAGATGTATGTCAATATTGAGTGGGTAGTATGTGGCCATGGCACCTCTGTACCAGTGGTTATTATGTGTCAGGACAGACAGGGGTGTGTGAATGCATAACCTATGGGGGCAAATGTATACCAGTCATTACATGTTATACCCATCTACATGGCTGTTAACATCCACATTGTCAGGCTTGGTCCACATGTCTTGCACTAAGGGGTTCTGTGTACACCTCTGGACTGTCCAGAGTGTGTCAGAATGTCCACATATATTAGCCAATATCTCTGATGTAGTCCACAGGAGCATGATGAGCTAGCAGAGGTACTGTACTATGATTTCCTTAGGATGCCTGTCAGTAGCCAATGGCACACATTTTAAAAGCAGATGTGACCTCCCACACACACCATGTCTGTGAAGACAATCCCTATTACAGTAGCAATAGTGACCATTCCTTGACTTATATAGAAAGAGAAAGCCATTGGCTCTTAAATAGTCTACAAATATACCTGCTATACACACCTGACATCCCCTTGTACTATGGAGTTGGGACTATGGGGGCTGAGGTAGGGCTACACTCCATGTTCAGGATATATGGTGAAAATATATGTATATATAATTATCCAGATATCTTTATAGATATATACACATATACATATCAACATATATAGATGTATATGCATATGTACATTTATATAAACACCTAGATATATACATATACAGAGCAATATATGTCTATACATATACAGATAGAGATACACATGCACATATACATATGGATATCTACATATATATTGACAGTAGTAGGTATATCAGAATAGATATGTATGCACATATAGTTATATATATCCACATATATACCAACATAACTAGGCTTATCTGTACAAGTGGATGTGCATACAAATATAGCTATATAGACATATATCTATATATACATATATGTATAGCTATATATACATATATCTATAGATACATATATGTGCATGTATATATATATATATATATATATATATATATATATAGATATATAGATATATGTACATACGAACAGATGTACACATGGCCATATATATGTAGCACTATACAGTTGTATATCCAGACATATGTATGAGTATACATGTGTATGTACATGTAGACATATATAGACCTATTATATGTATACGACCATATTCCTGTCATTAGTAAATGTCACAGTTGTGTATACCCTCCCATATGTATCTCACCGTATGTATCTGCTATGTGCACATTACATTAAAACAATATATATGATGCAACAGTCATATTAATAACAAGAACTACACAATTTAGGAACTAAAGTCAATTGTTCAATACTACTCAATATGTGTATTGACAGCTATATTTGTAAAACAACAGTGCACTTCACAGTCATCATGGTATAGTGGTTAAGTGCTGTGACTTTAGTGTAAAGGGCCCTGGGTTCAAGACCTGCAAAGGTTGTTCATTTTGTTGCTGGGACAAATAATGGCTGTCAGATACAGAGTGGTTAAGGCAGTTTTGTGCTGCTTTAAGCAGGTTTGCATGGGTTTGCATGAAGCTAAGCAGTACTGAGCTATGGGTAAATGTATGGGCACTTACATAGTGTAGGCAGCACTTACCAGTCCGCAAATCAGCTTAGCTGTTACATTACAGCAATGTTGATACTTGCTAAACATAGCTTAGGCCAGGTATCCAGGACACACCTCCCAGTATGATAACCTGTAATAAGTGTATGTAATGCCATGTACAATACATGCACCTATGTGCTGTCATTACAGTAGCAAGGGGTGTGAGTGTCATGTGTGGGACACAGACATATATGAGCCTGTACAGCACTGTTACCCTTGTGAATGTTTTTACATACAGGCATAGTAGCCCAGGGTATGTGCTGTCATACTGGCATGTAGTCCATCATGGCAGTACTACTATTGACAGTGCTAACCCTGGCAAGAGCAGAGTGCTTAATGTAGTATTGACAACAGGCACACCTGTGAGCATGGCTGGACACCAAGGCCTCCCTGTTCTATCCCTGGTGTGTGAGCTGTGTCACAGTATATACCCCTTACTGGGTAATGATCCATCATGTGGAATGTAACTGTAGACTACCGTCTGTACAGCACATGTTAGTGAGGGCATCCGACATGTAGTTATGGCATACATATTGTTGTCAGTCTATGTGTCAACACACTCATACTACTGCATAGCTACTTGCCAAGCTGATGACTGTCAGTCCCTGTACAGATGTGTAAATGGCAGGTATCCAGCTGGGATATGTACAGGCAACCTAAGCTTGATTGACACTGACATGTCTGACCAGCTGTGTAAGAAGTGGCACATAGAAGAGATGTCACCCTGTATGCACCACATGCCACAGGTACCTCCACTACACTATCACAGTCAACCAAACATTCTTGGGTACAGGTCTCCATCACAGACACTAACAATGTGTTGTAATGCATGTTGCATACATGTCAGCTTGATCACCTCAGTGGCCATGTGCAGGAGGCATCTGGAGGAATGGCTGATGCATGTCATTCTCACCCTGAGGGTCACAACAGTAGTGTCTGTCAGTAGATTGCCTGCTGCCACCTGACAGGTGGCAGGATAACACTGTTGTTGCTGCTCATAGGTGAGGCATGACAATGCAACACCCTATTACGCATGTGGCAGGTGCATGAGATGCAAATCCCTGTAGTACCACTGTTGGGGTATACTATGGGTTGTATCGCAGTTGCGGCCAATGTGTGATGGTGGGTATGGCAGATTGTCATCATGGGTTTCAGGGAGTACATTATCCACTGGGGATGTGTGTGCTGTGCACACTGTCATTACACCAAGGTACACCCGGCATATGTCCCATGTACCACGTTATGGTTACCACTGTCACCATCAACCATACAGGTAACTGTTACCACAATCCAAGCAAGTTATGCATATGATGTGTGCAGCCTACCTGTAACACAGTGGACACACAGTCAACTTAGTTAGCAGCAATAGGCTCTGGTATCTCAGATGTGTGTCTGGCTGTTATGTGTCTGTAAATGTGTATATGACAGTATGTCACACTATGTATTGTCCAAATACACCCATTACATCCCCCACTAGCATACTGTACATGTTGGGGATGTTCTGCTTGTAACATGTAACCTGGGTCACACCTCACCCTAAATGCTGTGTGGTGTGTGCAGTGTAAGCCACACACTTCAGTATCACTACATAGCTAGGGAGGGGTCTGGTTCCAGTGTTGCCAAGTAACAGTGCTCATGTATGTGGATGGATCTACATCAGGTTGCAGGGTATACATGCCTCAGCGGGCCACCGGTCCATGTGGCATAGGCAATAACCAGTTTAGTATGTGTTCAACTGTACCCCAGATGTGTCACAGCCATGGTGTCACCACAATGACATACCCAGTTGTGGAATATGACTGCAGACCATTCTTGTGCTGACACATGTACATCTAGAACACAAATGTATAACATTATAGGGACTGCAATCAACCAGTGTTACTAACAGCTATAATGCATCATTGCTGGATGGCTACACTACCTGCCATATATGCATTGCACTTTACTCCCTACAACATGTTACACTGCAGTACTGTGGTACTCTGTAGTACAGACTCCATGTACATCAGAACCATATCAGCCTGTCCTTGCATTGATGGTATGGATGACAGGGATGTGGCACAGGTCATATGCACAGGGCATCCTAGTGCTGACACATGCACACCTACAACACAAATGGATAACATTATAGAGACCACAACCAACCAGTGTTACTAACAGCTATAAGGCATCATTGCTGGATGGCTACACTACCTGCCATATATGCATTACACTCTACTCCCTACAACATGTTACACTGCAGTACTGTGGTACACTGTAGTACAGTCACCATGTGAATCAGAACCATATCAGCCTGTCCTTGCATTGATGGTATGGATGACAGGGATGTGGCACAGGTATCATCATATGCACAGGGCATCCTAGTGCTGACATGTGTACACTTACAACACAAATGGATAACATTATAGAGACCACAACCAAGCAGTGTTACTGACAGCTATTGGGCATCATTGCTGGATGGCTACACTACCTGTCATATGCATTGCACTTTACTCCCTACAACATGTTACATACTGCAGAACTGTGGATAATTGTTGTACAGTCACTGTGTGCATCAGAACAGTATCAGCCTGCCCCTGCATTGATGGTATGGATGACAGGGATGTGGCACAGGTATTATTATATGCACAGGGTGTGATGTTGGTTTGCCAGAGGCCGAGGGTGGGACATACATTTAACACCATGTGTGTGGGTGAGGGGTGTACTGTTGGGAGCTGGGTGAGTTGATGTGGTGTGTGCAGATATGGGGTTGCCCTAGGTGTGTTTGCATAGTGTGTGGGTATGCATGCACACAGTTCTGCCATGTGGCTGCCCTACACAGGTGTTTATGGACAGCTGCAGACCATACCTGGCAGGGTATGCAGTTCACTGCCTCCAGCCATGGACACATGGACTGTGCCTGCCAGGGGTTCCATGGGCACATCCAGGTACAGGCCTTGATGTGCTACTCTCACCTGCTGATGACATTTGTTCCGCTAGTACTAGGTCCCTCCTGGGACTGGCCAGGACCACGTGCATGTGGCCTGCTGTGGAGTGGTATGGACAGCACACCCCCACACTGCTGAGGCTGCTACTGCCACTATGGGAGCCCCTTGGTGTTCTAGCATGTCTACATTGACTACCAGCTGTTGGTGTTGCTGGCCTACGTCCATGCAGCCATCATCACACTCCCACCACACTTTCAAGCATGAACAGACCATGGTCGATGAGGGCCATCATCTCACCAGACTGTCTATCCATGAACTCAGTTAATCCACGGATGGCACCAGCCAGTTCACTGGCGTTGTCATTTGCAGATGTGAGAGCAGCCCTCTGCAGCCTCAGGCCCTGTCTGTTGTAATGTTATATACATGCCTGTGCCACCGTGACAGCCTAAAACATGCTCCTGCTTGTACCAGCTATGTCACCTCTGCCAGGGGCATGATGCCCAGCGATCCTACCACTTGCACCTTGGGACATCTGCCTATGTGGTGCCCTGATGGACATCCAGGTATGCCTGCTGCAACCGGACACAGTAGGCACGGTTTACCAAACTTTCCTGTGCACTGTCACCGAATGCCAGCTGTCCCTCCGCTATGGCCACTGGTGATGGGGTGTGTATACGCAAAGAAACTGTGTGCGGGGTTGGGGTGGCTAAAAGGGGGATGTCAAATGTTGATGCAGTGTCGGCCACTGACAACCCCAACTGTGCCTTAACATTAATATCATCATCTTTGGTGTCTGTATGGACACCAACATCAGACTGCATGCAGGAGGGACTCTGACCCACCTTGCCACCTTTGGGGGAAAACAATAAACACACTTTAAAACCTGTATAGCATTGCCTAACAGTAAACACACACGCACACACACACGCACACACACACACACACACACACACACACACACACACACACACACACACACACACACACACACACATACCTTCATAATACCTACCTGTCCATGGCTTTACAGACAGTTCCACGTATTTGTCCATGTGTTTCCTCATCCTGCATCACACTTGTTAACATACACACATTGATACCACTCATTAACATATCAGTCCTCTAAATGCCTACACAAGCGGCCACAACACAAGGCCTGTTGCTACTTTACCTGCCTGACCTGTGTGTAGTGGTTTTACATGGCCTCACTGCTGTCATTTGGTATGCACCCTCTGTATATCCTGACATGATGTGCATGGCCCCTATATGTGTGGGCTACTATGTTGTATCCATAATATCATGCACTGGTTTGTCATGTGCATGTAATACAGAGTACATGCCAGATATGCTGCTCCTTCAGCCTATCATGTGACAACTGTAATATTTGGATACACTCCTTGGGTGTTGACTAGTACTTCCCCAATACATCTGTAGTGCTGCATACGTGGGTTGTAGGTGACCTCTCTGCTGAATGCGATATTAAGGATGTACATGGTGTCTACCTTCCCTCTGGATGCCTGTTCCATGCTACAAACCATATTATACTATTTGCTGTCCTGTGATTACACACGACAGGTATTTCTGGTGTGTAATGTGGCAATTGATGTCCATGTACTGCACAGTCCTAAAGGGAGGTACAGTTGTATGAACACCCCAAATCTCACATGTGCATACATGGCCACCCACACAAACACACACATGCACACATGCATCCTCCATGCATCTACCTCTCTCCACTTCACCAGAGTGACCCTGCAGACAAACTAACTAACCACCAGGATGCACACACACACACACACACACACACACACACACACACACACACATACAGATGAGGTTGCACAATGATAGTACACACAGTCCTCCTATTACCCATCTGTCAACATGCAAAACATATGGTACAGAACAGCATGCAGTTCAGCTATAGTCAATCCATGCTAGCAACAGTATACATGTGTGTGTGTGATGCATGTGCTGTGTCACTAGGTGATGCCCCTTCCCCTGGATACTACTGCACCCATGTACACAGTATTGCTGTACACCTGTTCTGCACCCTGCCATGTACTGTGCACCACAACTCACAGGTGTACAACCCATTGCGGAATGTGTACTACTGTGTCAGTTATGTCAGCTTTACTGCTCATAACCCCTATGTTTTTCAGCAACACATACCTGGGATGATATGTTGACAGTTGTCATTGGTGAATGCCTGATGCCTGATTTACAGCTGTCAACATCAACAGACCATGTATGACCAATCCAATACTCTTACACTAACAACCATCAGAGCATACAGTGGCTATGGGGGGTGTACACACCTTTATTGATTTGGCGCACACATCCTTGATCTGCCATGGGACCACATTATCACATATCTTACCAGTACACGAGCACGATATGTGACATATGTCCTGTACTTTCACATGCAGTGTCTACAGATTGTGTTAGGTGTGTGGCTGCTGACCACGATGCATACACACCATGTGGGCATATGTGTGCACACCCTTATCATGATGGTTTATTGCACCTCTTGTTGTGTGTACTACAGCAGTCACTACTCCTGGCAGCGGTATACCAGCATGGGCCATCTGCGTTTGCCAGTGTATGTTCAGTCTGCCCTACACATGTCCCCCAATTCTGCATGATTGCAATGTCTACTCATGTGCACATCACATGGTGTTCACACACTGCCATCACTATTGCTGTGGGGGTAAGGTTATGGCTGCCACAGGTCCTGAACCTGACTATGTGCAGATAGAGCCATTCCTAGCATCCTTAGGATCC
Source organism: Protopterus annectens (assembly GCF_019279795.1). Lineage (NCBI taxonomy): Eukaryota > Metazoa > Chordata > Ceratodontiformes > Protopteridae > Protopterus > Protopterus annectens. Next base: position 1,553,863,638 of record NC_056729.1, on the reverse strand, counting down.
CTGCTGCAGTGCACTGGTGTGTCATGCTGAACCCCCCCTTCAGCCTTTTGTAGATGCATGACAAGTAAGCCCTACACATGTGTGTCACTTTGCAGTGTCCCATACACTGAGCACCACATGTTGCAGCCTAGACCTAGCTCATAATGTGGACTACTGTAATGCCTTATGCCATAGTGTATCTCTGCAGCAGTTGCCATTGTCCTACACGTATATACACTGGTGTTACACTGTATATGGGTGTTGTTCCAAACATGTCCCTACTGTAGGCCATGTATACCACCATTATGTTACTCCCTGTGGACACATTCTGCAATGACAGGATGCTAGTTATCATGCAGGTGTCTAATATACCCTTCCAATACCCCATCATGGTCACCCCTGTGACACCATGCATTTCACAGCAACAATACATGCACATGTACAGCATGCATTCAGGGTAAGTGTGTTAGATGTGTGCATGGAATATACCATCACCATTACATGCCCAGTGCATTGGCAAGCATCTACATAAACCATACTCACCAGCTACAGGCTGCTGCCTTGGTTGTATCCCAGAGGAACCTATATAAGAGGGAGAGAGATGCAGTGTCAGTGGCCACACTTGTGGCAGTGCTACAGGGTGGGTGCAGTATTACAATACATCAATGGTCCATTTCCACGATACTACCACATCTGGACATCTGTTTATCACTACAATGCAGCAACACAATATATCTATGACATGTCAGATATGCATGATCTACGTGTACCAATGTGGATGTATACACAACAGTGGTCTACTGATGTGCCCTGTGTCCTTACCTGCATGCTCCTCGGCCCATGTGTGGGTGCCACCCACCTCCACGAAGGTGTCCAGCAGTTGGTGGCTGGCCAGACGGGCAGATGCCATGAGGCTGGCCTGGAGCTCCTCCACATGTGTCAGGGGGGATTGATGGCATGTCCCGCCTGTGGTGAGATGATCCCCCTGGACTGCAGCAGCATGCCAATGGGCATTGCGAAACAGGTCAGTACAATGATGCCGGACATGCTCATAACTGCGGTTGTGCAGTCCGACATCATTGACCCTGTTGACTAGGTAATTCCATAGGGTGGTCTGCTCCTGCTGTTCATGGACAGCCCTGCCAAACAGCACTGGATCAGGTGTGATATAAGCACATCATTCTCCGCTGTTGAATAGGTGGGCAAGCGTGCATGTGACATCTTGGCTGAAAGACATAAAGATGGAAACAGGTCTGAGCAATTCATACAGCAAGGTTACCACAGTTCACAATACATCTCTCTGTCACCCCCCCACCACCACCATATCAGCTTCAACAAACTGTACACACAACTCATTAGCTATGGCTACAGCTTACCTACCAGTGGGACAGATATTGTATTGTACCACACTTTCTGATATGTGATTGTAGCCATGTCCCCTGTGTGGACACTATCATTGCTTTCCAGTTACAGACTATTCACCTGCATGCCATTGTCAGGGCCACTATGGTTCCATATATGCCAGTGGTATGGCTGCTTTGTGATTGCTGCACATCTGACATTCTGTGTTATTGGGGATATCTATGCATGCTGTTGGACATGTTCCAGGATTGTGTAGACTATTACTACCAACATATGTTCTATAACAGTGACACAATAACATGTATAGGTTCATAGGTTCATAGGTTGGTACTGGGCTATCTGCCCGAAGGCATATATTAGCCCAGCCATGTTGTATGGTATTCACCTCCCCTTTAGTAGTTCCCTAGAACCTTGTACTAGCAGCTAGTATCCTTGGCCCCTATCTAGTAGTGCTGTTAGTGTGATCCCCGGTGTGAACTTTCTGTTACGCATCCACTCATCAAGGTTCCTCTTGAAGAGTGATAGTGAGGGTCTCTGTCTTATGTAGATCAGGACCCTGTTCCATAGTAAGGGAAGTCTCTGCAAAGGGAATCTATCCCTCCAGCATGTTCTATTCATTGTTGTGTTGAGGTTTATATCCCTAGAGTGTGTAGCTCGAGTAGATTTGGTTTTGCTAAGATGGAGCATGTTCAACAATTCTGGGTTGGACATGGCTCTGTACGTTAGACAGAGATCACCTCTGAAAAGGCGGTATGCAACAGAGAACAGTTTTAGCTGATTTTAGTATATGTTCTATTGGCCAGCAGAACCACCTCTCCAAACCCATTTGCCCATGATACCTGGCCACATCACATGTGTGTCCCAACCTAGGGCCTCCTCATGTACTGGTCCAGCAATACCATCAGGTGGAACCAACCTAGGGGATGTTGTCCCCCCCTGGGGGCACACACAGACATGTTCCTGTCCCGCTGTGGTCAGGTCTAGGGTCTATTCCATACCGGGCTCCACAGACACATGTGGGATGTGCTACATCAGTCTGAGGCACCCAGTACACATTCACAGGGCCAACATGCTCCTCCTGCTCAGCCTCAAGGCCAGGCACCTTCAGGACGTGGACTGCTGTTGTGAGTAGCAGTGGGTGTGAGGCTTGTTCCCATTGTGTCCATATTGGAGCCCATGGGGTGCCCACATCACAGACCACACACACCATCCAGGGTGTTTACCCACCACATGTGTCACATACCACCCCTGTAGACTGTCCTCTATATCTGCCAACCCTGACCACCTCCACAAGTATACCTGCCGTACTTCCCCATATTCCCATTGCATACTTCACAGACGGGGGCAATGTGGTCCCAACAAGGGACTAACATGTGATATACCCATCCATGTTGCACACGCTGCCAGCTGTAGATATCTGTGTGTATTGGTATGTGTGCTGGTGCCTTGCACATAGCACACATCACTGTGATAGTAATATAGGGGACATGTCTTTACATACATATATGCTTGTGTGTGTGTTTGTATATATGTAGACATGTGCATATAGGTATATATCTATATATGTGCAGATATATGTGATGTTGTATATATGTGCTAATATATATGTCTACACATGGGTATCTGTATATTTGTGGACATACATGCTGATATATATATATATATATATATATATATATATATATATATATATATATTATATATGTGACATATGTACACATATGCATACCTATATGTGGGGTACATTCAGACATCAGGTCCACAATCTCACAACAACTTCCTGCACAGCTGCATTGTTTTGCCTTGCTACAACACAGACAGGTGCCACATACGAACACGGCCTGACATTAGAGGGGTATATGTACGACCCGATTGCAGGTAACCCTATTACACATCTATGGCATTCCTGTATGCTACATTACAGATTAACCTGTGTATCCTGCCAGTGGTGGGCCATGGGTCCCAAGTGTCTATCATAATAGCATTACTTCCACCACCAGCTACTGGCCACATAATATACATACTTCCCATTACACAACACACATTATGATGGCTTACATCTTGTCCATAGTAGTTGTTCAGTTCAACATCATCACAGCAACACCTGATGGCACATATAAATCATTCCACATCATCTATCCCATTTGTTATGGACCAGGTACTACATTCTATTACATGTATATATACTTCACATACCTGTTGTGGGAATGATGTCTTGATGAATGAATGATGGATTGTTCTTCCTTTGGCTTTTAATTCTCTCTCTCTCTCTCTCTCTCTCTCTCTCTCTCTCTCTCTCCCTCTCTCTCCCTCTCTCTCTCTCTCTCTCTCTCTCTCTCTCTCTCTCTCTCTCTCTCTCTCTCTCTCGTACTTCTCAGGCCAGCTACATATATGTATGAGGTTCCAGAACTACAGACAGAGTGTGAGTAGAGTTGTGTTATGCTTTGTATAGTACTGCTGTTACAGGGTTTGTGTGTACATACTAGTTTACCTTGGAATGCAGTCTGTCTGCATAGCTCTCAACTGTGTGCCTATCCTCTTGATGGCCAGAGGTGTGCCTATCATGTTTTGTCTGTCCACCACACAGATCCTATGTCAGATATTTCACTGGTAGTGTGTGTGTTGAGTACTATCAGTGCATGGATACATTCATTTATGTTTCTAACCTCAAATCCCTGACTAAGGGCATGTTGCAGACTATCCTGTAACACCAGCGACTTGCTTAGTGTATGACAACAGTTTTCCACATATGGGTCAGTGTTCCAGCCTCTCTTCTCCACCTGCATACCAAGTTTTGCACATATGACATGCTGTCCGGGGTTGTTCTGTAGTGGGCTGTGAGCATATCACCCTACCATTCCTGCCATCAGTCCACTGCTGTTGTATCCCCCACACATGCAGTGGGCTAGGGCCATATATGTGTGGGCTTCACCTACACAATACATGTGTGTTGTTATGCACTCCAGAGGCGAGTGTATGTAACAGTGGTATATGGGTCTGTATTATTGAGTCTGGGGGGGGGGTGCACCATAAATAGCCTAGGCTGTTACAACATGTTGGGGTATCATGGGTGAGCTGCCTTAAGGTATCTGGATGTACATTACCATACAGTTTACCTATATTTAAATTAATTACATAAACTGGGTTAATGCAGGCCTACTGCCTCCTGCCATACAGACTGTTCTGTTTGTCAGTGTGCTTGTGATGGTATCAGTTATGCCTTATTATGTAACAGTTACATCCCATTGTGTCAACTGAGGTCTTTACTACCTAATGATTGTGTACAGAGTGTAGATAGAGGCTGCTGAACTATACCCCTGCATTACTTACTGTTGATTATTTGGTATTCTGTGGCCCAGTCTGTCTTCACTATTGTACTATTTGAAGGGCTCAGACTGGACAGTAACATTTGTAAACCTTTCCAAACTACTGTATTAGTATAACTGTTTCACAGTTGCATTATTCTGTTTATATGGATATCAGTGTCTGAACAGCTATATGACATGCCATATACAACTGTAATAGTACACAAATAAAGGTTTACCATTTATGCAAACCTGTGTGTGGTGTTATATCCCATGACCTCTCTGTGGGTATATGTTGCAGGCAACGATTGTCATTTGTATGGGTGACTTATACAGTGTCCAGTTGTTAAGGTGTTAACTGTAGGCATGGTGGCTGTTCCATATTGTGTGCACCTTCTACACATGTATCTTACTATTCATATCTCTGCATGTGTATGTGTAGTCACATACATATATATATATATATATATATATATATGTGTGTGTATATCTGTATCTGCATATATGTGTCTGTGTATATGTATCCTAGGGATGTTGCTAGCTTCCACATTGTACATTAGCTATGGGAGCCATACTGTACTGCATGATATGTTATCGATACCAGCCTGACATCATACAGGTGGGATGGAGTACTGTTAACATCTTGCGCCCATGTCGTGTCAGGTCCTGGTTATGGGATCTGCAACACTTGGTAGTGTATTGCAGTGCAGACATGTTTGGCTGTGGGGAGTATACCTATTCGTACAAGACGTTTATTATTTGGGGCCTCTCAACCCCATTAATGGTGCATGTGGACATATATGTTTTTGTTATTTTCCCATTATTATCTACGGATGTATGTCCGTATATATATATATATATATATATATATATATATATATATATATTAATATAGATATAAAGCGACAGTCACCGCAATGTTCAAACAGCTTAGAAACAAAGTCTATAAGCGCATAAAAAGCTGAAGCGAAGATAAAATAAAAAATAAAAGATTTCAGTCACAAAATGGGCCAATTTTAATTTGAATTTCTTTTTTATTCCTGTGATAGTCCTTCAGCTTTTATTATACATATATATATATATATATATATATATATATATATATATATACATTTCTGCTTACATAAATGTAACTATGTCCGTATATACCTACATAGATATATATATCTATAAGATTAGGAGCTCAGGCAGCATGCCTCATTAATATGCATGGCGTGCTGCCATCCTGCTCCTAAACAGCCACCTCCGTGTAGGACTAAGCTAGTCCTGCATGAAGGAATAGTAAATCCAGGGGATTATTTAAGGTGTATACATGGTTAAATCTTGTATAGTCTTATCCATACTAGATTTGTCAGAGTTCATTTTATAGTATTTTAAGATTTCTGCCCAATCCGATGAAAGCTTATATTTCTGTCCATTCAGATTGTATGCTTTTATGAGTCTTCTCATTTAGTTCATTGTGTCAGTATTAAAGTTCTTTTGTGTGTACTGTTGTCTTGTTTTCCACTGTTTGGCTATACTTGATTTAACAAAATATTAAAGAACCAGGCTGTTTACTTCCTGTCTCACTCAAGCCCTTTTAATCATCTCCAATGCATAATATTAAAAAATTCCATGACATTTTTGTTCTCTTCTAAAATATCATATTTTATATGTTGCATACCATTTAAAAATATATATTTATATCAATATAATCAAAAATACAGTGCACATTATCTGCCGTAACATAACATAACTATATCCCCAGTATTCATACCTCTCAAGTGTACCTCATCATGAACATACCTCATTTGGGGTCTTAAAAAGTTTATATTCCTCAAAGTTCCACATTGAAAGGGTATATCACGCATTCAGTGTTAGGAATTTTTAACTGATATCCATGGTTAATAGAAAGTAATCATATTAATTCATTTAAAGATCTTTTTTATAAGTGAGGCCAGCATATTCTGACCATCCTGTGACCTTCCTAGTTGAAGTTGTTAGTTAGCTGTTAGTATATATTCCACATTTTACCTATTTGTTCTACATTATGAGGGCTAGTGCTCCTGATTTTGGAGATGGAACGTTGAGAGCTATGCCAGCATTCGCATTTATATTCTTTTTCTCTTTAAACAATCATAACATTGTTAAATGCTACCACTTTAATAGTCTCATATGTTAATCCTAAATGTGTGCCCATTTTAGTTCAGATTAATGTCTACCCTATGTTTTCCCCATCTGTAATTGTGACACTAATGCTTTCATGATTTTCCCTCTAATCAGCATAAATTACTGCCCTGCTACCTTTGCCAATATTCTCCCATTTCTCTCAAGGTGCAACTCCCAGTTTACTCTTACTCTTTATTTCCCATTCATATTTCCTTTTATCCTTAAAGCATCTTTGCAGAGTGATAACCATTATCTCCAAATTGCCTCTAGTGACTCAGTATATACTTTTTAGCAGCCTGATTCCATATAAAACTTTCTCATCAGGAATATTGTATTTGCCTTTATTTAGTTAACCCACTGAATCAAGTTAAATGCAGCTATGAATGTTGGGTAATGTGGAATCCACTATCCCCTGTCCTGCTTTTAAATGATTAGCATATTGTGAACTATTCTTGCTCCATAAGAATTTACTGCTAATTTCCTAATAATGTTCAGATATTCCATCACAACCATAAAGAATAAGTAAAACCCTTATCATGTATAAAATAATTGATGAAATCATAATTTTAACTGCATAACATTTCCATGCTATAGTAAGGCTCATATAAGTGAAATAATGCTATAAGTATTTAAGTGGGACAAAAACCTATGACCACAAGCAGCATACCATGTCTGTATCACTGTCACTAGGCCAATAAGAGCCACTGGACAAGTATGTATTGAGTTTTCCCTTAGGAGCCCTATCCTTTGAGCCAGAAAACCCACAGCATATCAGTTAAGGTCAAATTACAAGTACACACATAAACAAATACAGGAAAAGCCCTTATTATAGTTTAGTGTCCAGGATGCTAGAGGTTTTGGGTTCAAGTCTCAAATGACAGCTAATATTATTCATTCACTTTTATGATTCTAACAGTGCCTAAGCAGAAGCTTGTGTGTGTGTGTGTGTGTGTGTGTGTGTGTGTGTGTGTGTGTGTGTGTGTGTGTGAGACAGACTGTAATTAGACTGTGCTACAGTACAGATTATTAACTATTTATTTTGTGATGATGTTCATGATTTTCTTTTCATGCTTCTGAATTCTTCTGTCAGTTACATCTTTAACGTTTTTACTATTGCTAAACCAAAGCAAATGGATCACATTTCACTAGTATCTCACCACAGTTATTCAAAACTCTTCATTCCCTACTCTAGTAATTATTCTGTACTCTTTGTTACAGCTTAATCCTAAGCAGTCTCCAGAATGATGGAGTGCCTTTAACACTCTTAGTAGGGCTTTGTTTACTTTTTCTGCCAACATTATACACTCATCAGGACATTCTCAAAAGAATGACCTCTCTTCTCATTCTTGAAAAAACTCTAGTTCTGCCCTGAGTTGTAAAGTAAGCTCTCAAGAGCTGGTATAAATACTACAGGCAACAGTGGAATAATGTTTATAGTGTCTGTCACCAAAATGTCTTCTTCATTCTTTTCTATGGTTGAAAATATGACTATAAAAATGTCTACAATATTCTTCACAGAACTGAATTCCGACAGGATAGCTCATATATGTAGCTACCCTTTTAAAGGTCTGATCACACAGCGTTTAAACTATATATTTTAACTCTTATGTTGTGCTCCCCAGGGCATACAAGGATTTGTATGAATAATATGTCCACCTACTGGACAGCTGACAAAGATAACAACATCAGTGCTCTATTTGCTGCTCTGTTACATTCCTTTTATTCCTGTTTGGATTGTTCTTAGTTCTTTTGAGAGATGAGCATACTAACCACAGTTATGAATACCATTATTTCAACCCAAAATTAACACCCATATTGATTAGGTGGCTTTTAGGGCAATAGAATGTCATTGCTATTTGTTATAATATATCACAGTAACTAATTTTGGGCACTGATATTGGCAAATATTTATAGCAAATAAAATCTTTTGAGATCAAGACTGTGCACATACACATACATACTACACATGGACATATATGCCTATGCAAATGCACAATTTGCACACAGGCACACATTACTCACACACACACACACACACACACACACACACACACACACACACACACACACCACATGCAGACATATATGCCTACACACATGCATAGACACACATTGCACACACATACACATACACATAAACACACTGCATGCAGACATATATTCCTGCACATGTGCACAAACACATTATTGCAGGCTATTGAAGAGTACCACAATATTACTACTTTAGTCATGACTGATAGATTTAATAGGAAAAAGCATTTAAGGTAGTACTTCTGACTTTGAATTTTGGCAACCATGGAGTTAGTTGCGTTTCATAAAAAGGTGCAGGGGCTATGCACCCACACATAATAAAACGTTCAGTAAGTTGCCAGTTTTCCATCCTGAGCTATTGTTTTTCACTCAAATTCTCTATCATGAGGCAAGTCATAGCCCACACAGACACTTACATAATAGAGAAGAAAAATAGTTTATAAAGGTTCTTAATATCTACATATTTCCTATGCGTTATTAATGAGATAGCATCAAAAAATGACTGAAAAGTAAGACAGAGCACAGCATACATTTACATGATGCTTATGCACACTCCATGGTTATAGTAAAGTATTAGTGAATCACCAAAATTCAAATTCCAACATACCTGTGTTAAGTAAGCAAGCATACATAAAATTTAACAAACATCATTTTTTTCAGGATTTCCAAATTAGTGTACCAGTTTGCATAATCTAACATGTAGCTCATAAATGCACTGTAATCAGAAGCTGAGTGTAAAACTAGGTCCAAACCTATAAGTATGGAATAATTGAACAGAACTATCACTAAAAAAGTCCAACAAAATGAGTTAAACCTCTCACTGGCTAATACAGGAGTACACGTTGTTTACCACAGTTATTAATGAGACGGTTATGAATTACAGTCTAATGTACTCTAGATTACATATGACAATATATTTTGTAGTAAAGCTGAAATATGCCAGAGTCCTTGAAGTGGATTCAACTGACATGACAAGATCAAGAGAGATTCAATCCTACTATAAAAACTAAATGGAAAATAACTATGATAATCTATGGCAAGGAAAGAATCATGACTGATTCCATCAGGTGATTTAATAGCAACAAGACAATACAATAACACTGTGCCAAACATAACTCATATTTTCAAAAGTGTTATTGATGACTCAAGATTAAAATGCTAATATCACAATCATGCAGCACATTTTTGGGGGACTGCATGTGATGTAGTGTACACACCTGTGATTTATACTGCACAAGGAATACCCTGAAAAAATGGGATGGAGACTTTATTATCCACATCATAATTCTTTAAGGTAAGATCTAAGGCATTTAAGTAGATAATCAGTGAAAAAAGGCAGCAGTTCAGGAGGAGTATTTATTTATTTTATTTGTATTTGTTCACAGGGGGTTAAGCACTGATCTCAGTGGACCTTTTTCAGACACAGTCCAGGAACGTTGTCTGATTAAGTGACTTACTCAGACACAGGGTTAGACGATGGCTGAGGGAATCAAACCCCAGACCACAGTACAGGAATCAAGTGACAAGGCTGACAAGTTACTGATTTGGGGTCTGATATTTCTACCATCCTGACTAAACTACATAGATTTAAGCAAAATACCAAACCTCTTGGGAGTGCAGGTAACACATAAGTCAAATAGGTTTTATTGCCTATCCATTAATCAGAGAAATTGTCAGACTAGCTGCATCAAATAGTACCCAAGTGCTATAGAATTGTTTTTCTTCTTGTTATGTTTTGAAAAATAAAAAAGGGATTCAAATAACAAGAACCAAATAAATATATTTAAATAAATGAGGAAGGAGTTCAACCAAAATTAAGAAGCAAATAAATAAATAAATAAATAGTAGAGATAGCTCTTCATATCATGCCTTAAAGATACTTTAAATGATTCAAGCCTTGTACTTTTGGCAGTCCCACAGAGGGTGGTAATCCTCAGTACAACCAATAGACATTAGGGATACTACTCAAATATTTGCCTAAGTCTGTGACAATAAAAAGACAAAAAAGCAAAAGGGGTGAAAAGTTTCTAACCCTGTACCCTTGCCACAGAAGTTAGCCACCTTAACCAAGTACACTAACTGTTCAAATAGTATAGCATTTTATTTACATAATAATAAT